>NW_024966640.1:47903-51459 GCF_019238085.1 Lagopus leucura
TCTGGGGTATCTGGGGGTGCCAGATAAATGATGGCCCCCTATAGCTAACTATAGGACATTTGGGGTTGGCGCTCTCTCCAGATATGGGATGTCAGGGGTTGGTGGCATCCCATATTCAGCTCTGGGACATCTGGGGGTGCTGCCCCCAGATGACGAGATGAACAGATGACGAGATGACAGAGACGGCACTCTCTGCTCCGTGTGCTCCATCCCTCAGCAGCAATGGCTCCCTTAGGAACATTCCGGCCTCTGTGAGGCCTTTCACCATTGCTTTAGGATTTCACAACAGTGACATTTGCACATCTATTTTTAGGGCTATTTTTCATCCCTTTCTCTTTTCAGATGAATCAATCCTGGTTCTTTCTGCCTGCTCAGCCCTGGCTTCCCAGGGAAGCGCTAATTTTTTTTTCCACTATCAAATTGATTGCAAAGAGGAGACAGTGGGCAGGGCTGTAATTAGGGCAGGCGCGTGCAGTATGGATTCTTGAGCAACAATTGGGTTCAGCAGCCGGGTGCCCCGTTTGTCTGAGCAGGGAAGCAATGTGAGTTCAGCCATGGACGCTTCTTTCTAAGAACGCACGGAACGTGTTCTCGCTTTCCCAGGGGAGAAGCAAAGCGCTGCTCCGATGGACGGAGCGGGGAGCTCGGTACGTGCGCTGCTTCCATCTGCGAGCCGCCACGCTTTGCTCTGTCGGAGCGCGTCTTCCCCTGCAGCGGGACGGCAGAAAGACGAGCGGTGCTGCAGCGCTGGGCCGGCACGAGGGGCAGCGCTGGTGTCCCCGCGGCGAGCGGAGCGGAGCTGGGGGCGTGCCGTGCGATGGGTGGGCTGAACCCGGGCATCTTTTCTGCCTCTGACGGATGCGCGGCTGCTCCGTTCCTTTCTCGCCGCCCGGCAGCGTCGTGCAGGCCGGCCGGGAGCCGCTCACCATGCCCGGCGCCCGGCGGGGCCGCAGGTAAGTGAGCCGAGCAGCGGTCAGTGCCTGCGCTTCCTCCGAGGGCAGCCGCCCTGCTGCTGTGCCTTTCCTTCTCGACCGACGTTTGGCCGTAGAGAGAGGGACGGATCGGGCCGGGCACGGGGAGCGTTGTGCTGTGTGCTGACAGCGGGTAGAGGCTTTTATTTTCAGTTCTTTCGCAGCCGTGCTGCGGGTTTGTTCCGGTTGCTGCCTCTCTTTGTCACCCTTTTGCTTTTCAGGCCGGCTCTGTCAAGTTCCAGTTCTGTTTAGATTACATCTGTACCCCATCCAAGTGACCGCCTTTGTGCTTCCAGGGCTGAAATTGTAAGTTCTGCTGTCGCTGATGCCTCTGAGCAGCAGACGGTGATTCAGTGTTAAAAAGTGGAACGAAGCAGTTCTTTGTTCAGCATTGCTTCGTGGTTTAAGTTCTGTGTGTTGGTTTGAATCACCTTGCAGGTCTAAAGGCGTGTTTGTAGAGAAGGAATTGTCCCTTTCAGTTTGTTTTCTGGCTGGGTTTGGTTTGCACCACCTGTGGCCCTTGGTAGAGGAGTGTCTTTTTTGGCAGGAAATATCCAAACCGTCACAGGTGACACAGAGCTGCACGGAGCTGGGAGCTGAGGGTGCTGGGCTCAGGGCTGTGGGTCGCCTGGGATGAGGGAAAGAGGCCAGGAGGGCTCAGAGCTCCACACTGAACCCAGTTTAAGAATTCAGGAAAGGATTTGGGTGCGCTTTGCTGCTTTTAATTTTAGAAAAGCTGCGTCTGCGAGGAATTGCCTGCAGGCTGAAGAGATAATTAATTTGGGAATTGTGCAGCACGGGTGAAATATTGAAAGGTCTCTTCTGATTTTACGTGGCTTTACATCTGGCAAGGACGGGGTTCAAGGGCAGAGCTCTGTAGCTGTGAGCCCGGAATGCAGCGGATGAAGTTGGCGCTGAATTTTTAACTCACACTTGTTGGCTTGGGGACGAGCTGGCTGCAGCAGTTCTGTAAGTGCAGAAACACCCTGACTCTCCTAAAACACCACTTTGTCCCATCCAGCCCAGGCCTGGGTTGGGATCCTGAGCGCTTTGCTGTCATTCAGGCAGCTGAGACCAATGAGGAACCGTTCCAGTGAAAAATACATGGGTGTTTCCTACTCTCTGCATTTCCCTTTCGTTCCCACTGCAACACTGCGGTTGACTGGGAGGTCTGGTGGGGGTTGTTAAACAATCCTCCCTTGCTAAGGGGTTTTGTGCTTGAATTAAACTGTGGTTTAAGATGAAAGTTGGTGGACGCTCGATGAATGGGGGCCATTCCTCCTGCCAGCATCGATGCCGTGGTCCCAAATCTTGGTAATAATCCCCTAAGGAGGGCATTGCCTACCAGAGCGTGGGGCTGTCGGTGGTGCTGCGAGGTGAATCGTTTGCCCGGGCTATAAATAAAAAGCTATATTTGGAAGAATAAAAAAAAAAAAAAAACAACAAAAAACAGAGTCTTTATGGGCAAAACTGCACCGAGGGAAATGCGATGGAAAATTTGAGTCAGATGAGCTGATGTGTGAGGCATTTCCCTGTGGGGTCACTGGGCTGAAAAATGTTTTGTGTGCCTAAAGTTGAGCAGATGTGTGTGCTGAGCCCCCAGCCTGGCAGCCGCCGTCCTCGCCGTATCGCTGTGCTTCGTTTACGCACAGAGCTGCTGTGCATTTTCTGGGGGTGTTTTGGGTCATCCCGGTGCTCAGCACGTGCCCGCTGTCAGCAGGGCTGCTTTCAGGCTTTAAATTAGGCGTGTGCTCAGACGGGTCGCCGAGCTGGGATTGATGGCTTTGCACAGGAGCGAGGGATTTCTCCCAATTAGCTTTCTTAGATGAAAATCGCCGAGGTCTTCCAGCGCTGTGCCTAAATAAGGGCACGATACCAGCTTTCAGCTCTTACGGATATTAGTTCCACCTTTTTAGGTAGGCATTTGTTAGGAGGCAATTATGATTGCATGTGCTTGACCTTGTTTAAGATATTGCTGAGATACAGAGAGAGGACATCTGTTGTGGGTGATCAGCAGCTTTTGCTGTTCTTCCCAAGTGTAAACGTTGCAGAGGTGGATGGTGATTGTGGTTGATGATTTTCCTTTGTCGTGTTCCTCTCGGCCATTGATCTGCTTTGCCCAGGTGGTTTGATTTGCCGTGGAGGTGGCTGTGCACGCTGCTGCTTCTGCTGAGCTCCCAAAGCCCTTCCAAAAGGTGCAGCGTTGTTTCCACATTGCTCTCCTGATTGAGCCGCACTGCTGAAGAAATGTGAAACGGGTCTTTATTTTGGTTTTAAACCCGAGGATGGCTGTGGTGCACTGCTGGAAGACGCAGCGTGTGCGGTGATGAGCAGTGCTTGTGGCATGAGGGGGTGTGGGCTCTGCCCAGGGGGCCTTCAGGAGAGCACTGAGCTCCTACAAAGGTGGTTGGGCTCTAACGAAGGTGGTTGAGGTCCAGTGAAGGTGGTTGAGCTCTAACAAAGGTGGTTGAGGTCTAACGAAGGTGGTTGAGGTCCAGTGAAGGTGGTTGAGCTCTAACGAAGGTGGTTGAGGTCCAGTGAAGGTGGTTGAGCTCCAATGAAGGTGGCTGAGCTCTCATGAAGGT
>NW_024966640.1:51469-75924 GCF_019238085.1 Lagopus leucura
GAAGGTGGTTGAGGTCCAGTGAAGGTGGTTGAGCTCCAATGAAGGTGTTTGAGCTCCAGTGAAGGTGGTTGAGCTCTGATGAAGGTGGTTGAGCTCCAATGAAGGTGACTGAGCTCCAGCAAATGTCTTTGAGCTCCAACAGAAATTGTTGAGCTTCAGTGCAGGTCTTTGAGCTCCTGCAAAGGTGGTTGAGCCCCAGCAGAGGTCTTTGAGCTCCAGTAATGACCATGGAGCTCCAACAGAGGTCACGGAGCTTCAACAAATTGCCCAGAATGGTGATTCCTTGTGCTCATAGAGGTTTTTCCCCCCTTTCTTGAGGGTGTTTCCTGACTCCTGGTGACCTGCTGAAGCCTGGCTGAGTGCTCAGCTGTCAGTCTGGGGACTTGGGCTTAGCATTCAGGTGGTGGTTGGTGTGCATTGGGCTGGCTCTGTGTGTGAGGGTGCTTTCAAATGGGGTTAAAAATAAAACAATCAGATTCTTACATCTGAGAGATGTGTGCCTTGCTGGTGTGCTGCTCCTGAGAAGAGTAATGTGGTTTTCACACTAAACCTTTCTTAGGTGGTTAACAGCTGGCTCAGTTTTAGTGAACGCAGACATTCTGCAGCTGACTTCCAAATAGTTGAGCTGTTTTCAGAAGGAGAGCTATCCTCCTACTGGAAACTGATTCCTGGGATATTTAAAGGGGCTTTGAAGAGTTCAGAAACAGCACCCACTCATCTTCCATGTGCTCATCTCTGGTCCCTGGCTCACTGGAAGTCTCCGTTCCCGTTGTACTCCGCAGTTGGAATCCTTGACATAGGCTGTGCTGTGACCTCTCTGCTCTGCAGGAAATGACTCTTTACTCCCACTCTCTTGGTTATCACTCACCCAGTTGTTCCTCCCTTCAGGACAGTCCCTGTGCCAATATGGCCTTGTGGTTTCCTGGCAGGGAGCCTTTGAGAGACAGCAGCAAGTCTTGTAAAAGGCAGCAGTCTGTGCTGCTGCTGTGCGCTGGAAGTCCCCGTGCAGAATCCTGTCTGACTTTCTCCTGCAAAAAGTGCTGCCTGATGATTCTACCCTATATTTTCACGCAATTTCATTTGTCCTGTATGAGTGTTGGGTTTGGAGATGTAGAATTTGTAGGTTTGCTTTGGGACTGTTGTCTTGAGGAGTCCCTCGAGGAGTGGGGCTGTGCCTTTTTCTTGCCCTGTGGGTACAGAGATGGGGAAATGGCTTTGTTTTTCCATGTGCCACTGTCTTCTAGCAGCACCGAGCAGTCAGCCTGTTGGTGGGGCTTTCTGGGTATTTCTTGAGGAGCCTCTGAAGCAGCAGAGTAGTGGTGGGGTGGGTACAGGGATGCCTTGCTAAGAGAATCCTTGGGGTTGCCTTGTTCTGTGGTCAGCCCATGTTTTCCTGAGTGAATGAGCTGTGGTCCAGCATGCGCTGCTTAGCATCCTTTGTGCTCAGAGTATTTTAGAAAGCAGAATTTTGCTTGCCTCTCCACGAGGACACGGTTGGGCCACCTGTGAGCTCCAGCTGGGAGAGGGGTGCAACGTGAGCAAGAAGTTCAGTAACTTAATGAGGCTGTGTGAAGACATGCAGCCTTTGAGTACCTAAAGGGAGCCTAAAAACTGGAGGGGAGTCAACTCTTGGAAAGGGTAGATAACAGCAGGACAAGGGGAAATGGCTTTAAGTTGAGGGAGGGCAGATGGAGGTTGGATGTCAGGGGAAGTTCTTTGCTATGAGAGCGGTGAGGGGCTGGAACAGCTGCCCAGAGAGGCTGTGATGCCCCGTCCATCCCTGGAGGTGTTCAAGGCCGGGTTGGATGGGGCCCTGGGCAGCCTGGGCTGCCATGAAATGTGGCAGGGGGTTGGAGCTCCGTGATCCTTGAGGTCCCTTCCAACCCGGGCCATTCTGTGACTCTGTGTGATTCTGTGCCCATACTCCTCAAGTACTGAAAGCCTGGAGATAAGAAACTGGGGGAAGTTTAGCATTGCTGCGTGTTCTATCAGTAGAAGTCAGCTTGCTTTTTCCCTTCTGCCATAATCCAGTGCTGGTGAATGAGGTGTTACCCACCCATCATCTCCTGCTCGGCTCTGCGAGAGCCATCCGACTTACAGGAGCAGACAGCACTGCTCTCTTTGGGCTTCTCTCTTTTCTCCTGAAATGGCCGTGAGAGTGATATCTGGGTCAGCTGCCTCCAGCGTGTCACTTTCTTTTGACACTCATGGCTGTGAGCGTGCTGGAGGAGCGCGGTGGGAAGCGCCGCAGTGGGATCAGGAGTCGTTAAAGGGGTGCTGTGCTGATCTGCATCACTTCGGGGGGAATCTCCCTGATGGCTGCTCAGATGTGCTTTCTTTCTGATCTCAGCACTGTGTCCCGGCTCTCGGCGTGGGAGCCCCCATCCGTCCTCAGGGCTGCTTTCAGGTATGGGGACGTCAGTGGGACACCGTGCTGCAATGCACGTCCTGAGCGTGCCTACTGGGCTGCCATCCAGCACGGGGTGGAAGGGGCACCGTGCTGCTCTTCTGTATATTTCCAGACCCTGTAACACATCCCCCCATCGTTGTGTTCATTCTTACAGGAAAAGTAGTTTTGCTGCTTGAGTCCCAGCCTCCCCTGTGTGGCACCGAGCGATGGGTTGGCACCCAGCGGGCACTGAAACACAGCAATCCTGCTTGAAGATGTTGGAACAGGTTGTCTAGAGAGCTTGTGGATTCTCCTTCCTTGGAGGAAACCCAACTGGGCAGAGTCCTGCCGAGCTGCACTGGTTGGTAGCAGTGGGCTGGATCTGCCTGCCTGGCCACTGCCAGACCTGTGGGTTTGATGGCTGCACTTGGTGGCTCCTCTCTGTCCCAAAAATGGAGCAGTGGGGTATATCTGTGTATGTAGCCAGAGCTTGGGAGCCTGCCCTGGAACTCTGTCAGAGTTGTAATATGAAATCAGGAGGTTGAATCTGTAGTGTCAACTGCCTGATGGCAAAACATCGTACATTTTGGGGGGTAACGTGCATTGGTACAAGAAAAATTGGGGGCTGAGCATCTTTGTAAGTAAATTAGTTGAATGGGTGGTTCTGTGTTGGTGTCTGCTCGATGCTGGGCTTGTGGGCATGCTCATCTCGGGAGCGTTGTGGAGAGTGGCTTTGTGTCCTGTGTTGCTCCATCACGAGGTGTCCAGGTGGGAGCAGCTGCTGGAGAGCACTCCTGGGTATTTGGAAGTGCGGAGCTGAGTGTTTCTGGTCACAGAATCATTAAGGTTGGACAAGACCTCTAGGATCATCCTGTCCAACTGTAATCGTCTTGCAGAAACCCAATGGAATCCATGTTGAGAGGAATAAGGGGAACTAAGAGCTTGATCAGAAATATTCTGTGGCCCTGAATCTGTACTGAAACTGTGCTCACTCAATGGGTTTGTCATTGGGGTTGGCAGCAGTGGTCATTTTGAGGATCTGCTGCTGATCTGTGGATGTCAGAAGGCAGTGCTGTTTGCTGGCAGTCCGAGAGCTGGGTGTTGGTCGCAGACCTTCATGTTTGGCTGTTTGTTCTTGATGGACTTGAGGTTCAGATTCGATCTGATTGCACAAAGTTGTTGCCCTTTTCATCCCCTGCTGCATTACTCTTTATTTCCAAGTCATGGAGAGGTGGATGGGCAGCTCACATGGCAAGCTGCAGTCCCAGCTTTGGGTTATGCTGTGGCTCGTTGCCCCCAGGACCAGCTGTTCCATCTCACAGGCTGTCAGATAACACCCTGCCTTCTCGTGAAATCTGCTGACCAGCTTGTTTTCTCCATTATTACATTTCACATCATCGGAATGCCAGCATCACCTGGGGCTTGCTGCTGAACTTCCTTGTTATCTCGGGTCTGTAGGATCCCAGAACCCCACGAGACGGCACAGAGCCGACAGCTCACCTCCACCGCCCTGGAAATAGCTCTTCCTGGAGCTCCCCGTTGCTGTAGGTGAAGTGAATGCCAGTTTGGCCAGCACAACACATCTCCCAATTCCATTTGAGTTGTGTCACTGCGGGGGAGCGATGCTAAAACTGTCACTTGGCTTTCCATGCTGGCATTACTGGGGGGCACTCGGAGGCTATCGGGGGTTCGGCTCTTATCTGCGAGCTCCAGCTCATCTCTGAGCTGAATGCTTGGTGGGTACACGCGTGTTGGCTTTCCAAAAGATGTGTGTTTGACATCTTTATTTTTCTGACAGCACAAGAATCTGATTATTTCTCCACCTCTCTTTAGCCTGCTGTTCTATTCTGCCCAGATCTGTGGTTCCATCGTCCGAGGTGCTGTGCTGGTGATGGGTTTGGCCATCGCGTTCTTCCTTCTCGAGTAGTAAAAATCGAGTGAATGTAAATGAGATTTGAATGAATTATGCTAGTTATGCATTCATCCTAATTCAAATCCTATCTTAATTAGCCTGGGGGCCTAATTTTACTTTCACGCAGCATGAAACCACTTTGGATTATCACTGGAATTGCCATGCATTTATTCTGGACTTTTTTTTCTGATCAGCACGCATCTTTTTACACTGCTTAAAAACAAAGCAAAACTAATATATCATTAATAAATTAATCAGATTTAATTAGGGCGGCACAGGAGGGTATATTTTAAGGGGAAAAATGCTGTAAATCCATTCCCTGTACCGAGTGCTTCTGCGCCGAGCGTAGGGATGAGCTCATGACACAGACACAGAGTGCAGCTCTCCCTCGGATGCATTTCTGCCATATCTTAAACGAGCTGAAATTGCTGACGTTCTGCCTTTTTCAGATGTGTGTCAGCGTCCATCGGCTTCTCCTTCAAACGGTGGAAGATTATTGAGTTAAATATTGCCGGGCCGGCAGATCTGGGAGGCACTCGGTGGACGTGGGGTGAAGGCTGCTGCCGTGTGTCTGGTCCTGCAGCACATCTGCGAAGGCAGAGCTGCTCTCTAGCTCAGAAACTGAAGGATACAACCATGTGAAATTCAGAATTCTGCATATGACTTCCTTCTTTCCTTCTAATTAGATTGAGATGGACGTTTCCAGCGGGACAGCGGGTTAATGAGAGGTCGTTCCATTGAACCCAAAGGTTTCCTTACAGACAGAAGGTGCTGCTGGTGTGTTTTCCCATATTTGTATCCGCAGCTTTCCTCTGAACTGGGGCTAAATATAGAATAAGTGACGTTTTCTTGCCAGGGAGAAGCAGAGCTGCTCAGCAGCTTCAAATCTGAGCATTGAGAGCCTCCTAATCAACGCACGCCGTTAACGCACAGCTGATAAGCCTTGCGCTGTGAAGGCTGTGGTTAATCTGAGTGTCAAGTCTGCGCTGTCAGTGTCTGTAGGTGAGCTGTGATCTCTCATTTGTGTAATCGCTGGCAGTCAGAACAGGAAACGATCTCCGTCCTGAAGAGAGTTCAGGGAGTGGTTCACAGCCCTGCCTGTTTTCCTGCTCCGTTTCTCCCCACGTTCCCCACAGAAACAAATGGAGCTCTGATCTCTTTCAGGCATCTTCCCCTTTCTTCAGATGGACTCGAGGCTGACGCGTTCGCTCTCTGACGTCCTGCCACTTCTGAAGGATGCACACACCGGCACGGCGTGCCGTCTTGCTAACGAGGAGGTGAGATCCCTTATGCATCAATTGCTTTTGCTGTATTGCAGAGGATTCTGACTCCTATTCACTGCAACCCAGTGACTGCTCTTACCCAATGACTCGTGCTTTTCCTGAAGTACGTCCTTGCATTGAGCTTGGCCAAAGCATTTTGTTTCAATGGGCTCAGCCTCCAAAGCCGTGTATTTATCTGCATCAATTACACTCTGTTTCCATTTGTCAGTCTGCAGGCTTCTGTACCACATGTGGCATTTGTCAGGCCTGGATTGCTGGGTGCAGAGCTGTTTCTGGTCTTGGTGGAGCTCACTGTAACTGGGAGCAGTTGATCTTTGTTCTAATGTGGGAATTGTTTTCCAAGGTCTCTAGTGGCTGTTACGTGTGCTTTTTTGATGTTATATCATGCTAATTTTTTTCTCATCATGCCATCAAGTAATGAATCAAATGACCCACCCAGTCCAGCCATGTTGTGCTGTGCTGATGACTTTTCAGTATAACATTTGATTTCACACAAAAGGCAAATTTGCATCATTTTGTTTGTTGATGATACACTGATGGCATCGATGGTTGCACTGATGATGCACTGATGGTGCATTGGCTGCGTGGATGTTGTGCTGGTGATACACTGATGCACTGCTTTTGTTATGCTGTATCAATGCATTAATTGCATCACCCCAGACCTCAGCGTGCTGCCTGTGAACACCACTGTCGTTGCATGGAACAACTTGAATAGCTGGAAGTTGTGATTTGCAGGGCAGCACTGCTCAGCTCATGGTCTGTATTGGATTGTCCTGTCCTGAAGCAAAGTCAACAGCAGTTGCCTGCTCTCAGGTTTTGGCTGAGTGGTTCATTGCTACCTTAAGACAGCCGGCATTGCTCTGTAGGGTCCTTTCTTCCCTTTTTCAGGGCACTGAGGTATGCAGTGTAATTAAACTAGCAGTGCTTCTCTGTTGGCCGTGGGTGGTGGAGGCCAACATTGTTAGCTCAGATTTCAGCAGTGAAAACAAGCCCTGGTGTCAGCAGTGGGACGCAGCCAGCGGTGCCCATAAAATGTCACAGGAGCTGAGCTTCTGATCCACTGCGTTAAGGAGATTTCAATCCAAAGTGTAAACATTAGAAATGCAGAGCAGCCATGCCTTTCTCTTCTGCATGGAAGCCACTTTGGAAGCAAGATTTGTTTGTGCAGTGGCAGAGAGCTGCTACTTTACTTCTTGACAGAGGACTTCCCAAAAGCCTGCAAAGGAGATGTAAGTCTTCAGACAAGTCCTGGCAGCTGGAGCTTCCCGATAGCAGGTGATGCCACAGAAGAGTTCTGCGTTGGTGGTCAGATTTGAGCCTTTCTCTCCCGATTGCATGTTTGCAGCGTGCGGCCTTGAGCTCATCAACTCAACTCTTTTGGGGGTTTTGTCTGTTTTCTAGGTAAAATAATTTGACCACCATGAGTTGGAGCTTTCTGACCCGTCTCTTAGAGGAGATCCACAACCACTCCACCTTCGTTGGCAAAATCTGGCTGTCAGTGCTGATCGTGTTTCGGATCGTCCTGACCGCCGTGGGAGGCGAATCCATTTATTATGATGAGCAAAGCAAGTTTGTGTGCAACACGGAGCAGCCCGGCTGCGAGAACGTCTGTTATGACGCTTTTGCTCCTCTTTCTCACGTGAGGTTTTGGGTGTTCCAGATCATCCTCGTCGCCACTCCGTCCGTCATGTATTTGGGCTACGCCATCCACAAGATCGCCCGCATGGTGGAGCACAGTGACGTCGACAGAAGGTTCAGAAGCAAAAGCTTTTCGATGCGCTGGAAACAGCACCGAGGCTTGGAGGAGGCCGAGGACGACCACGAGGAGGACCCGATGATGTACCCAGAAATAGAGCTGGAAAGCGAACGGGAGAACAAGGAGCAGCAGCCCCCCGCCAAAGCCAAGCACGACGGGCGGCGGCGGATCCGCGAGGACGGGCTGATGAGGATCTACGTGCTGCAGCTGCTGGTGAGGGCGACGTTCGAGGTCGGCTTTCTGGTTGGTCAGTACCTCCTGTATGGCTTCGAGGTCAGCCCCGTGTTCGTGTGCAGCAGGAAGCCCTGCCCCCATAAGATAGATTGCTTCATTTCAAGGCCGACCGAAAAGACCATCTTCCTGCTCATAATGTACGGGGTGAGCTGCATGTGTTTGCTGTTGAACGTGTGGGAGATGCTGCACTTGGGGTTTGGCACCATCCGGGACACCTTGAACAGCAAGAGGAAAGAGCTGGAGGACTCTGGGACCTACAACTACCCCTTCACCTGGAACACACCCTCTGCTCCCCCCGGCTACAACATCGCCGTCAAACCCGACCAAATGCAGTACACCGAGCTGTCCAACGCCAAGATGGCCTACAGGCAGAACAAAGCCAACATTGCCCAGGAGCAGCAGTACGGCAGCAACGAGGAGAACATCCCCGCCGACCTGGAAAACCTGCAGAGGGAAATCAAAGTGGCTCAGGAACGCCTGGACATGGCCATCCAGGCGTACAACAACCAAAACAACCCCAGCAGCAGCTCCAGAGAGAAGAAGTCCAAAGCAGGCTCCAACAAAAGCAGCGCCAGCAGCAAATCGGGGGACGGGAAGAACTCTGTCTGGATTTGACCTTGGCTGAGTTTATATGTTGTCTTTTTCTCACAACCAGCAACCCGTTGAGTAATGGCTTCCATTAAGTAAATATTTGGTTCTGCTTATTTTCAGGGATGCTGTTGGCTAGCGATTCCAGCTCTAAGAAAGTGTTTATATGCGCACTGTAGGACTGTACAACTTTATTCTTCTGCCTTCCAAGCCAGGAGACAAATAGGTATATTTAAATCATTCTCATTGAAGGGTTTACGCTGTATGTACAGTATTATCGTACATTTATTATGCACAATTTTTGTATTTGTACACTGGATCTCTGAAGTTACCCTTTTTTATACGAAAGGAGAAAACTGTAGGTAGCTGTCAGCATTTTGCTCCTTTTATTACTGTGGTTCGTCGTCGTTTTCTGTTTGTTTTCAGTGTCAGAACTTTCTATGCTGCATTTGAGAAGTGCCTTGAACACACAGCACCAGGGAGCCAGATCTGCTCCCTTAGAGCAGGGGGGGGGTCAGAAACGTCTGCTGATGGTGCTCCTGACTGTACCTTCTATAAAAATGATGTGCTACCTACAAATGGAAGTGTCACGCTGTGGCTGTTATGTGCTACGTTTCTTTGTCCCGTGGAAAATGACTTGTAATTCCACATATTTGCATATTTAAGAGGTTTCTGAGGTCTCTCGTTACGTAACACCCTGCTCCAAACGTCCCATAGCTGCCTATATGGGGGCCACCACCTGCCTGTCTCACCCAGATGTCCCTGTGTCCCTTGTCCCCTGGGGTCACTGGGACACTCATTCCCCTGGTCCCTTTTGTCCCCCTTGTCCCTGGTCCTCTTTGTCCCCTGAGGTCGTTGGGATGCTCGTTCCTTCGCTCTCTTTTGTCCTCGCCCCGTGCCCCTTCTGCCCTTGTCC
Organism: Lagopus leucura; assembly: GCF_019238085.1. Classification (NCBI taxonomy): domain Eukaryota; kingdom Metazoa; phylum Chordata; class Aves; order Galliformes; family Phasianidae; genus Lagopus; species Lagopus leucura. The sequence continues at coordinate 60,548 of NW_024966640.1, forward strand.
CTGTCCTGTGAGGTCATGGAGATACTCCTTCCCCTTATCCCGTTTGTCCCCCTTATCCCATGGGGTCATTGAGATGCTTGTTCCCCTGGTGCTGTTTGTCTTCCTTGTCCCATGTCCCCTGTCCCATGAGATCATGGGGATATTCGTTCTTCTGGTCCCATTTGCCCCCCTTGTCCCCATGTTCCCTTGTTCCCTGGGTCTGTTTGTCTCTTGGGGTCGCTGCGATGCTCATTCCTGTGTTCTCTTTAGTCCTCCTTGCCCTCTGTCCCTTGTCCCCTGTTCTATGAAGTCTTGGGGACACTCATTCCCCTTGTCTCCATGTCCCCTTGTCTCCTGATTGCTGTCCCAAGGTCATGGGGACACTCGTTCCCCGTGTCCCTTTTGTCCTTCATGTCGTCTGGTCCCTTGTCCCCTGTGGTCACTGGGATACTTGTTCCCCCGATCCCATTTGTCTTCCTTGTCTCCATTTGTCTTCCTGTCCCTTAAGGTCATGGGGGTTTTCATTCCCCTGGTCCCATTTGTTCCCATGTCCCCTGGTCCCACGGGCTGTTTGAGATGCCCATTCCCCGTGTCCCCTTTGTCCTTATGTCCCCTGGTCCCTCACTGTGTGTTTTCATCCTATGGAAAACGCCTCATAACTCATATTTACATATTGAAGATGTTTCTGTGCTCTCTCGTTGCATAACACCCCGCTCCCCGGGGCTCCCAGTTGTTCCAGTCCCTTTTGGGGCAGATTGCTGTGTTTCCAAAGCAATGTGCTTGGATGGACTCGTGGTCACTCTGCTCTGTGGCAGCCCTGCTCCCCCGGCCCCACGCACACACGCTGTGTGTACAGGTCTTTACAAAACCCTTCTGACTATAAACAACAATGCCTTATCCCTGACCCCTCTTCCTCCTGTCACGTCCGAGGGGCCGAGTTCAGACGGAGCAATAAATGCACCGCTTCATTTCTGCTCGAGAGGCCGGTCAGATCCGCGGCATTCTGCAGTTTTGGCATTCAACTTGAATTTATAATTAGAAAAAAAAAAGGGGGGGGGGGGGGGGAATGCAGTATTTACTGCCCCTGGCAGTGTCTTTTTGGCCACGATGAGCATTCACATCTGAGGGACGCTGAGAAATGCCTGCTTTCTGTTGCTCTGTGTCACGCTTTGGGACTTTGCTCCGTGTGCTCCGTTCCCCGGCAGTTCCAGCGGTGCAAGCAGTGCGCCCCTGCTTTGAGACGAGGCGCTCCTTGCAGGGGAGGTGTGTGGCAGCCCTCTGCTGGGGTCTGTGGCTGCAGTTGGTTTCAAGGCTTCGGGTTTGGCTCCTTTCTCCTGAAGAAATGATAATGCATTACTTGAAAATGCTCCTTGCTCTGGCTTGATGCAGGCCATCCTGAAATAAACGCTCAGAACAGATCTTGGACCAAAAAAAAAAAAAAAGAAAAGAAAAAAGAAAATGAACGTACCTTGAGTTTGTTAACCTCTGGTTTTGTCTATTAAATGCAGTTCAGAAAAGCAGGCTGAGGCGGCGTTTTTGCAGTGCTGCGGGGATGGGGGGTGGTGCAGAGGTTGGGGTTTCAACCTGTTTGACCTCAGCATAACAAAGAGCCTCTTTCCAACGGCGTCGAAAGGGAGGAATGTGGAGAGTGAGCCCTCGAGGAGCTCCTCCCGACCACCCGGGATCTGCATGGGCGCATGTGGAGGAGCGGCGCGGCGAAGCGTGCGGCCTCAGCTGCCCCGAGCAGAGCAGACGGGGCCAGCTGCCTTTGCACGTCGCAGCTGAATGCCCGTCTGTTTTGCTGTCACAAAGGATCGCTTTGTGAGCTGGGCTGTTGGTGGAGGAGCAGGATGTAACCCACCTTCTGCAGCAGCCGCTCAGTTCGTCTCTATCAGAGCAGTGTGAGCAGATGGGTTCCTCCCTGCTGGGAAAGCAGCGCTCTGCCTTCTGCAGGGTGCTGTGGGTGTTGGGGTGCTGCTGTGCCGTGCCAGGAGGGGGGTCTGTAGGGGGAAATCTCTTCCCATGTCTGCGACCAACGAGGCCTCGTGTCAGCGATGTGTCTCAGCTCTGCACACACAAAGGTCCTGCAGCCTGCCGACTGCCGCCCTTTTATCTGGCCCTCGTTTAAAGCTGTGCGGCGACTCCAGTGAGCTCCTTTCTGTCTGAGCATTCCTTTTGCCCTGGGCAGAGCACAAAGCCCCACAGCCACAGCTCAGAGCAGCGCTGCTGAGTGCCAGCCTGAAAGATGAGGGAGGGCACCCAAACCTTCAGCCTGATCAGCAAAGCGGCGTGTTGTTAATCAGCTCCGGCGCTAATTGAGGGCCCTGTGGTCGCTGAGCTGCTGCCAGGAATGTAGGGTGCCCTAGCAGCCAAAGAGCCTCGCTGAGCTAAGAGCCACCCTGAGCCCTTTGTCTCACACGCAGAGCGCGGATCAGCAGCTGCGCTTCATCTGTCATCCATATTTGGTAGCAAACTTGCTCACATCTCAACAGCTCTTTGCAGGAGCTGCTGAAGAGTCGGGGTGATGACATCAGCTGTGAGCTGAAGGTTGGTGGGCTCGGAGCTGGGATGTGGTCAGCATGCAGGGTCAGCACATGGGGTCGTCCATACACAGGTTTGGGAGAGGGGAACCCGTGCTGTGCACTGCATGCAGCGTTCAGCTTTCAGAGCAAATGTGCTTCGTGCTGCAGACATTCTTGCTCTGCGTTAGCATCTCTTTTCAGCCCTCTTGCCTTGCACTGGAAGGGAAGCTCGGCACACTCCTGTTATCACCGAGCCGAGGTGGCCACAAATCCTCCTGCTGAAAACCAGAGGGAAAATCTGCTTGTGAGGACTTTGCAGCGCAGCTGCAGAGAAGAGAAGCAGCTCCAAACCCAGCAGAACAGCTGCAGAGCTGTCCTGCCGCGGGCAACATGGGGAGATGTGTGGCCAGGAGGTAAGAAACGTCTAAAGCAAGAGCAGACACGTGATTGTATCCAACAGAAAAGGAGTTTATTCAAGGAAATGCAGGGAGGGAGGTTGGGAGGGGTGCTGTGCACAAAGCATGAATGCCATTCACCGGCGCCGTTCAGCTCGGGGAAATCCTCAGTGCTGCAGGGCAGGCTGCTGCTGTGCAGGCATAGCGATACCCAGCTCCCCATAAACGTGCAGGGTTCTGAGCAGAGGGCAGGCTGTATGCACTGCTCACCCAGAACGTGCTGAAGAAGCTGCAAAATGCCGTCAAGTTTCCTTCATCCATAATAACACGCTGTCCCTGTGTGAATATTTCCCCTGGATGTCGTTTCCCCATTGCCCCAGGGAAGGGAAGCTGTGCGCTGCTGGGCTGGCGGCAGTGTGAGGTGCCGTTTGGTTCAGTGAGTCTCCGTGAGATGCGGTTTCCCATCACCTCACTGCTGAGCTGCAGTGAGGTTATATAACAGATGGGTTCCTTTCTTTTTTATTTCCCCCCCCATAAGGGAAGCTGTGATCCTCTGTATTGTTGGGATTTCTTGGCATTTCTTATCTGTGTGCATCTTCTTCGTATCCGATGCGGGAGGAGAAAAGCCTGACAGCGAAAGGAGATCCCAGCACTGCTGGTGGCAGCACGAGAGGACGGGGGTTACATAAACTGCTCTGACCCCGAGTGCCACAGCGCTGCAGACATTCCAGGAGTTCTTCAGGAGCTCCGCAGCCTTCAGAGCTGATTTAACAAATTGCCGTTTTGTCATTGCTTTGAAATCCTTCAGAGAAATCTGGGAGATGTGCTCAGGACGCTGAGCTGCTGCTTTGCCCAGCAGGCTCTGATCCCCACCTCCTGCAGGGCAGTGGGAGCTGCGGGGGGTTTGACACCCGCCTTGGGGTCGCTGCTGCCGTGGTGCCTGTGATGGCCTCAGCTCCGCAGGGGTCAAAGCTCCCCAGCAGCAACGTGAACTCAGCACTGCGAGGGAAAGAGCAGCAGCAAGGCTGGCCTGTGGAGTGATGGGATCTCTGAGCTGGAAAAGACCTCCAAGGCAGCATCCCAGCCAGGGGAGCGCTTCCGAAAGGGCGGTGGGAGATTTCTTGCATCGCTGGGAACTGGGTTTCCCCCATGGCCCCCAGGGCGTTTGCACCCCCAGTGCAGCCAGGAGCAGCGCCGGAGCCTCCCATCGCATTTCCAGCTGTGCTGAGCTGGCTGTGTCCCTTCCTTTCTCCTTGTCTGAGCGTTTCCTGCTGCAGCAGCGCTCCGACACGCGATGCCCCATCGCCTGCAGCGGCTGTGTGTCCCATTTCCCAGCAAGGCCAGCAGTGGGTCAGGGCCTGGTCGCTGCCTGCTGGCGGAGCTGCTCCTTCCCACGGCTGCAGCACGGCTGCTTGGAGATGCTCACTGCTCCCCCGAGCTGCTCCTGTCCGCGCACGGCTGTGTTCTGTGCCTCCAGCTGTGGCCTCGCTCTCAGAACCTCGGCAGCAGGTGCCAAATACCAGCTTTCATTTGTCAACTCAGGGAGGAAGCAGAATGGGATGAGGGTGAGGGGCCAGGGCTGAGGCTGAGCCCTTGCTGTCCCCTCTGTAGACCTCATTCTCCCACCCTGGGTGCAGCCCAGCAGCCTCTCTCAGATGTGAAGCACCCAGAGCACGTGGGCTCTTGCTTTCTCTCCCCTTTTCCTTAATCCCCCAAGCACGGCTCCCTGCAGGAAGGCATCCTCCCATTCCAGCCCACATGGCAGTGTTGGCTCCCGACCATCTGATGTCTCCCTCTGACCCAAACTTCTCTGCTCTCTTTCAGATAGGAGAGCTGAAAAGCCATTGCCTCCCTCTGCTCCTGCAAGCTGCTGCTCACGTGGCACCCTGTGCTCCTGGGGAGTCAGGAGGACGTTCTTCCTTGTGTGCACCCTAAAAACGAGGTCTGCCTCATTAGATTATCGCCGACAAATCACAGCCAGATGGTCCACCATCAGCTCCTGCAGCTGAAGGAGCCAAGGGACTGCAGGTTTGAGCGGCTCCCCTTTATGTAATGGCACAGAGGAGGCTGCAGGAGATCTGTTCTGTTGGGTCTGCCGATGAGCAGTGGGTCTTTTTTCCTCCTCGTGGGCTCTGTGATGGGCAGCACCTGCAGCTCAGTGCCTCGCTGCTGCCCTCAGGCAAAAAGATGGTAAATAAATCACTGATTTTTTGCTGTGTTCCAGGAGGACGCGTGGCTCCGGGAAGGACCTCGGGTGGGCTGGGAACCCAACGCCGTTTCCATGCCCTCCTGAGCCCAAAGGCCTCAAAGGACTCAGCGTTCACTGCTTGTGCTTCCACATTATTTCTGATGCGCTCGGTGCTGCGGCGCACAGACAGCGGCCCCAAAAAGCTCCAATGAGCCGCGCCTCTGTTGTGGCTGGGAACAAAGCTGCGCCCTTCCAGAGGACCCCAAAGATGGGAGCGTTCTGCAGCCCCGTTGTGCCTTCAGCCTCCAGGCTGGGGGGCGAAGAGCCGGCGTGGCCCGGCGGCGCATCTCCTGCGCCGGCCGTCGGTGCGAGGAGCGGGCAGGGGGAGCCCTCTGGTGGCTGATGCGGTGAGCAGAGCGCTGCGAGGGGAGAACGGCGGCGTGGGAGAGTCGAACCGGGCTGAGGAGCTCCGTATGGACCTGGGAGTACGGCCAGAACGGGCATCCCAGTGTGCCTTGGGGCAGGGGAGCAGGGGACAGGAGGACAAAGGGGATGAATGGGACCAGTGGAAGGAGCATCTCAGTGACCCCGTGGGACGTTACCAGGGGACAAGGGGACAACAGGGATAAATGGGACCGGAGGAACGAGCGTCCCGATGGCCCTGTGGGACAGGGAACCAGGGGACGAGGGAGATGAGTGAGATCAGGGGAATAAGCACCCACATGACCCCAAGGGATGGGGGACCAGGGAGCAAATGGGGCACAAAGTCAAGAGGGACAGATGGGACCAGTGGAAGGAGCATCTCAGTGACCCCATGGGACAGGGAACCAGCAGACAAGAGGACAACAGGGAGAAATGGGACCAGAGGAACGAGCATCCCAATGACCCCATGGGTCAGGGAACCGGGGAACGAGGACAAGAGGACAAGAGAGATAAATGGGATCAGGGGAATAAGCATCCACATGACCCCAAGGGACAAGAGGATGAGGAGATAAATGGGACCAGAGGAACAAGTATCCCAGTGATGTCCCCAAGGAGCAGGGGACCAGGGGACAAATGGGACACAAAGACAAGAGGGACAAATGGGACCAGGGGAATGAGCATATCAGTGACCCCATGGGACATGGGGACGTGTGGACAAGGGGAAGGAGCATCCATGTGTTCCCACAGGACGGAGGAGCAGGGGATAAGGGAAACAAGTAGGACCATGGCATTGAGCATCCCAGTGACACCAGAGGGTGAGGGGGACAAGTGGAACCAGGGCAGAGAGCATCCCAGTGACCCTATGGGACAAGGGACCACAGGACCAGGGGGACACAGGGACCAGAGGAGTGAGTTCTGTCTGGCCCCGGATGTGTGAGGATACGTCGGATGTGAGCGTGCAGCTCTGCCCAGCCTCGTGCTGCTCACCCAGCCCCGCAGAAAGGCAGAATTTTCCCACTGATTTTCCAATTCTTTATTGTAAATAAATCTGTGACGTTGCAGGAGGCGTTGTGGGGTCCGGGTGACCCCCAGCACGGGTGAAGCAGGCACGCGAGCAGGAGGTGAGGTGTGCTGCGGGGCCCTGGGGTCAGCTCACCCCGTCCCTGGGCCATCCCCCAGTCCTGGTGGCACTGCGGGGCCGTACAGCATTAAAATCATTAAGAAAAAAAAATATTTATATTTATATATATATTTATATATAGGTTCACGTCCCCAAAACCGGTGACGAGTGTTGGGACAGGGACACAGGGCTCCCATGGGACGGCGGTGTCCTCTCGCAGGCACTGCAGCTGTGGGGACATCATGGTGACAGATTGAGGGGCGGGGGATTGGACCCCCACACACCTCTCTGTGCTGCCCAGCTCCCCACAGCCCATGGCCACGGGGCTGCTGTGTCATATGGGGACACGGTTACAGCTGAGTTTGGGGACATCCCATCCTGCTGCCACCCTATGGTCCTGGGGCTGCCACTCGTGGTCACACCATGTAGGCTGCCCTGGGGGCACCTCCTGTCCCACTGCTGACCCCATAGCAGGAGACACATATGGGGGGGACACTGCCACCCCTCCGTGGGTGTGGGGTCCCCACTGTGCTGTGTGTCATCGTGGGGCTGCGGTGGGCCCTAAGTGCTCCGTGGTGGTGTGGGATGGATGGCATGGGGTGATGTGGGGCCGCGGGGACAGGGATGACACGTGCCACCCCCTTGTCCTGAGGGTGATACATGGGACATGTGAAGTGCCAAGGGGACCAGGGGGGCAGAAGAATGAGCATCCTAATGACCCCAAGGGACAAGGGACCAGGGGAACAAGGGGGACAAATGGGACCAGGGGAATGAGCATCCCAGTGACCCCAAGGGACAAAGGACCAGGGAACAAGGGGACATGGGGTGACACTCCCCTGGGCTCTCCCTGCCCCCCAGCCCCATAGGGTGGCCCTGATGCCGTTGGGTCCCCATTTTGGGGTGCACCTTTTGGGATGGGGGAGATGATGGATGGGGGATGTCCTTGACCCAGAGCCTGGCACCCGTGGGTGTGGGACCCCACTGGTGGGGATGCGAGATGGGGGGGAGGAGGGATGGCCTCCAGGCCCTGCTCTGGGGGCACGGAGGGGACAACTGGCCTGGTACTGGGGGGTACTGGGGCATACTGGCCTGATACAGGGGGTGCAGCCCCCAGAGCTGGAAGATGTTGACATGGAGTGAGGGAGGGTTCTGACCCTTCCCCCCCCCCCTCCCCAGGGCCATGTGGGGTTGGGGGTCCTGTTGTGGCCCCCCCGGGTACATTCATGGCGGTGCAGTGACCCCAACCCCAGAGGGCCCAGGGGTTCCGGACATTCGTGGCGGTGCAGTGGGGTCGGGGGGATCCCCCCGTGCTCTCCTCCCTCCTCGGGTGGACCTGCTCAGGCCCCCCCCGGACCTGCAACACAGAAGTGAGGAGCGCTTTAGTGCAGGGGGGTGACACGAGGTATGGGATGGGGGGACACGGGGGACACCAAGCCCCAAAGAGCCCCCCCCGCCCCACTGGGCTCTTTGGGGTGGGCACAGAGATGGAGACAGCACGGGGGCAGCCGGACAGACAGTGACACGGACAGACGGGCGGCGGTTCCGGCCCGGGGGGGTCACCGCTGCCGCCGGACGGTGATGGTGACGAGGAGACGACGGGGTGGGGGGTTACACTCCCTGCTGCGCCGGGTCGTACCTTCCGCGGCGGATGTTCCTGGGGACAGGGGGGAGAGGACGGCGGTGTCAGTGTCCCCGGTGTCCCTCTGAGCCCCTTGACCCCCAGGGGACAAGGAGGACAAGTAGGAGCAAGGCGGTGAGGATCCCCATGATCTCATGGGACAAAGGAGTAAGAAGGACAATGGGGACTGGGGAATGAGCGTCCCGATGACCCCAGGGGACAAGGGATGTGGGGACATGGGGTCAAGGGGACAAGTCGGATCGGGGGAATGGCATCTCCATGACCACAGGGGACAAGGGACCAAGGGGACAATGGGGACAAATGGGACTGGGCAAGTAACGTCCCAATGAGCCCGGGGGGCAAGGAGACACGGTAATGAGGGGGACAAATGGGAGCAGGGGAATGAGCATCCCAGTGACCCCGTGGGACAACGGGACATGGAGACAAGGGGACAAATGGGACCGGGGGAACGAGCATTCCGATGACCCCGCTTACTTGAATCCCCATCCCGTGCCACCAAGGACGATGGCAGCCACCAGCACGGCTCCCGCTATGGACCCAATGATGATGTTGGTGCCACTGGGACCTGGGACAGGAGGACAGGAATGTGCGTCAGAGCTGACACGGCCATGAGGCACCACGGGGAGCAGGGACAGCACCACGCGCCCCCAGCAGACCCTTGTAGCGCTCCGTCTCCCCCGTGGGTTTGGGTTCAGGAATGGGGTCGTAGACGCTGCAGTCCTTCCCCGTCCACTCGGGCTGACAGATGCACTTCCCCTCATTGCTGCACACCTATGAGGGGGCGGCGTCACCCCTTGATGCCACCCTCTGTCGTCACCCCGTGCCTCCCAGCCCTGTCCCTACGCCTTACCCCATGCTCAAAGCAGATCTTCCCATCCCCGCTGCCGGGGCAGGAGCTGAAATTGAAGGCGGTGACCGGAAGGCATTTGTGGTCGAGGCACAGCATGGCAGGGCCGCACGGCGTGCCGTCCTCCACATAGCTCAGCTCTGAGCCATCCGCCAGCTGCACGTGGCCACCCCTGCAAGGTGGCAGTGGGGTGATGTGGGGATGCCACCAGGTCCATGTCTCTGTCCCCAAAGGGGTGGCAAGGGGACACCGCCACATCCTCATATCCAGTGGGGTGACGTGGGGACACAACCGGGTCCATGTCCCAATGCTCAGGGTGGTGACACACCGAGGGGGTGACAAAGGGAACCCGCTGTGTCCATGTCCCCTGTCCCCGTCCCCAAGGGGTGCCACACAGACCCCACTGCGTCCATGTCCGCAAAGGAGTGACACAGGAACCACACTGAGTGCATTGTCCCCATCCCGCAGGGACCCTGCCATGTCCTTGTCCCATCTCCCATGGAGTGACATGCCAAGAAGATGACACAGGGACAGAAGGACCTTCCCATGTCCACGTCCCTAGGGCTGTGACACAGGGGCTCCACCACATCTCCACCCCAATGACACAGGGACGCCACTGAGTCCATTCCCCAAGAGGGTGATGCAAGGACCCAACCATGTCCATGTCCCCCAGGGGAGAACACAGGGACGTCGCTGCCACCTTCTCCCTGTCCCCAGTGGGACCCCGCTGTCCTTATCCCCCAACGTGTCCACACCCTTGTCCCCAAGGCGTGACCCAGGACATCACCGTGCTCACGTCCCCATCCCTAAGGAGGTGGCACAAGCACGCCACCATGCCCTTGTCCCCAGCGGGTTCACGTGGGGTCCCTCCTGTTCCCACATCCCCATAGGGGTGACCCCGTGTCCCCGTCCCCGGGGCGGCGGCGCCCACCTGCAGTCCACGTAGCGGTTCTGATGGAAGAAAGTGGTGGTGGCCACCTCCCCGCTCAGCTCGCCCAGCCGCGGCGTCCCCGAGATGTTGGCGCACAGCAGGAACCCGCACAGCACATCCCTGCCAGCAGCGGGGCGGTGACACCGCGTGACAGCGGGAGGGGACGCGGGGCGCTCGGCGGGGCCACTCACTGCTTGTTGCACTGCGTCCACCCCGCGCCCTCGCGCCCGCAGTTGCCCCTCTCGGTGCCCTCCACGTTGAGCTTCTCATAGCAGAAGCGCTCCGCAGAGCCTGCAGCGAGCGGCGTCACCTGCTGTCCCCAACGCGGGGATGTGGGAGTGGGGTCTGGGCACTCACCGCGGCCCCACAACGCGTTGCACTGCCGGTCCCGGGTTTTACAGCGCCCGCCGTAGCAGCGGCCCTGGGAGCGGTTATAGGGTCATGATTGGCACCCAGGGGAGTGATGATAGGGTCATGGTGGCACCCAGGGGAGTGGGAACAGGGTCATGGCTGGTACTCGTGGAAGTAGTTATAGGGTCATGGCTGGTAGCCATGGGAATGGTTATAGAGTCGTGGTGGCACCCTTGAGAATGGCTGTAGGGTCATGGTGGCAGCAATGGGAGTGAGGATAGGGTCACACTTGGCGCCCATGGGAGTGGTTATAAGGCTGTGGTGGCACCCATGGGAATAGGAACAGGGTCATGGTTGGTACCCATGGAAGCAGTTGTAGGGTCATGGCTGGTATCCATGAGAGTGGTTACAGAGTCACGGCGGCACCCTTGAGAGTGGTTATAGGGTCACAGTAGCACCCATGGGAGTGAGAATAGGGTCACACTTGGCGCCCATGGGAGTGGTTATAAGGCCATGGCGGCACCCATGGGAATAGGAACAGGGTCATGGTTGGTGCCCATGGGAGTGGTTATAGAGTCCTGGTGGCACCCATGGAAGCAGGGGTAGGGTCGTGGTGGCACCCGTGGGATTGAGAACGGGGTGATGGTTGGTACCCACGGAAGCAGTTATAGGGTTATAGGGTTGGCAACCACGGGAGCATGGCACCCACGGGCGCTGCGATCCCATGGATGTGCCATACCTATGGTGCCACTCACCTGCTCATTATCACAGAAGTACCCGTCCAGTTTGTGGAGGTTGGGGGGACACTGGGGGCAGGAGAGGACACTTGGGACCCCGCTGTACCCCAGTGACCCTTTTGTGCCCCCATGGTCCTACTGCGACTCTGTTGTGCCCCTATGACCCCACAGTACCACCACAGTCACACTGAGCCTCCAGTGGCCCCTCTGTGTTCCCAGTGACCCCACTACATCCCCCATGGCCCTACCGTGCCCCAGTGACCCCACTGTGACTCCCAAAGCCCCACTGCACACCCAGTGACTGCACTGTGCCCCCATGTCCTCACAGTGCCCAGTGACCCCTCTCACTTGGCTGGAGTCCCCAGTGCAGGTCTCAGGGATGTCACACTCATTCACCGCCTCCCGGCAGGACACACCACGTGGTTCATACTGGGGGACAAATCCCACATCAGGACCTGACCCCACAAACCTCCCAGTGCCCCACACCGTGCCCCATTGCACCTTGCATCCCTTACAGCACAGCCCGTCGCTGCACATGGCGTCGTGTGTCAGCGTGCACTTCTTGCAGCAGTTCCCTCCGCTCCTGGCACACTCCTGTGGGGCGGCACGGTGCTCAGCCCCACCCCGGCCCCATAGCTGCCCCCCCATGGCCCTGATCCCACTCACCGTCTGCGATCCACAGTCGCATTCCTCTCCTGCCTCCACAAACCCATTGCCGCACTCTGGTGGGTCCAGGAGCTGTGGGGAAGGGCTGTGAGGTTGTCCCTCCCAACCCAACTGTGACCCCAAGGGATTTCTCACCTCATTGGTGCCCGTTGGCCCCATCGATGCCCCGGGGACTCCCCACCCCATTGATGCTTGTTGGCCCCCTGATGCCTCGGAGAATCCCCATCCCACTGATACGTCGGCCTCACCGATGGTCCAGAGACTCCTTCACCTCATTTATGTCTGTTGGCCCCACTGACCCCCCAGGGACCCCCCACCCCATTGATGCACATTGGACTCATTGATGCCCCAGGGACTGACTCCCCACCCCATTGATGCACATTGGACTCATTGATGCCCCAGGGACTCCCCACCCCATTGATGCACATTGGACTGCTGATGCCCTAGGGAGCCCCCGCCCCACTGATGCCCCATTTACCTTGAGGGGTTTGTTGAAGAGGCAGCTGCCACCGCCGTCCTGCAGGAATTGGTTGTACTCATCAATGCTGCAGCGGGAGAACTTCCGTGGGAGGTAGTACCTACGGGGGGACGTGGTGACACCGGGTGGCTGCCATCGCCCCACGGGTGGCACCTCCAGGAGTGGCCATGTGCCACGTGGGGGCAGCGCTCAGCCTGTACCCCAGTGACCCCCCTTGTGCCCCCATTGACCCCGCTGTATTCCCACAGCCCTGCTGTTCCCCAGTGACACCACTATTCCCCCAGTGTCCTCACTGTGCCCCTACAACCCTGCTGTGCCACCACAGCCTCACTGTGCCCCACTGACCCCGCTGTCCCCCCCGCCATCCAGCTGTGCCCCAATGACCCCAATGTGCCCCCCACCGTCCAGCTGTGCCCCAATGACCCCACTGATCCCACAGTGCTCCCAATGACCCCTCTGTGCACACATGGCCCCCCTGTGCTCCCAATGACCCCACTGTGCCCTCCACCACCCCACTGCGGGAGCACCCCATGGGTGGCACCTCCTGGGGTGGTCGTGTGCCACGTGGGGACAGCGCTCACCCCGTGTCCTCCATGATGCAGCCCAGCCAAGCATCAGGGCAGCGGCAGTCCCCTATGGGATGGCAGAGCACTGCGGTGCCAGGGAGGGGACATTGTCCCCACGGGTGCCACCCCTGTCCCCATTGCTACCTGCTGATGCGCGGTGCTTGTTCCACATCATGCCCACATTCTGCCCCAACGTCTGCGCCAGTGTCACCGCCATGGCCGCCATGTTGCCATACTGCAATGGGGGCAACACGGTCATCATGGGATCTCCAGTGGGGACAACGTTGTCACCATGGGGTCCCGTGCCCACCATTCATTCTGCACCCACATCACCCACCTCGTTGACCCCACCAGCGCGCCCAGCTGAGCAGATACCCCCAACGAAGGCGGTACCGCTGCGGCTGCTCTGGAAGGTGCGTCCCCTACAAGGGATGGGGCAAATGGGGACGTGGGCATGTGGCCATGGGCTGGGCTCCTGACCCCATGCTCACGAGAAGAGGTGGATGGCGTCGCTGTGCTCCTCGCGCCGGTGCCGCATGAACTCGTTGAGTGTCCCCATCGAGTCCTCCTCCATGCGGATGCGGTCCCCTGCAGCCCACGTCTCCATGGCCACCAGCACGATGCGGGTGTTGAGCTGCTCCTTGTAGATCTGCAATAGCACGACCATGGGGTGCAATGGGGCACAGCGTGCCAGGGGGATGGCAGTGGGGCATGATGGGGTACAATGGGGCACGACGCACAGTGGGGATGGCAATGGGGCACCGGGTGTCATGAGGATGACGATGGGCTGAGTGTGCCATGGGGCACAACGGGGCAAAGTGCACAGTGGGGGTGGCCATGGGGCACAACACGCCATGGGAGCAGCACCACAGGCAGCACCATGCTCAGCACCCTACAGATGGGCCCGCAATCCCCACCCCATGGATGGACCCACGCTCACCATGTCAGCCAGGTTGACCACAGACTTGGCGAAGTTGCTGGTGAGCACCACGGATCTGCGGAGCTGTAGGAACTTTGGGGAGCGGGGGGTGGGCGGCCGCCCCATTGCCATCCCTCTGCCCCACGTCCCTACCAGCTGATGGTCGTTCACCACGGCCAGCTCGATGTACTTGGTCTCACTGTGCACTGTGTGCTGCGCCCGACGCACCTGCGGGCGGGGAAGGAGGTGGGCAGTGCCCATGGGGATGTGTGGGGCAAGGAGTGGGGTTTGGGAGTTTCTGGCCCTGTTTCATGGTTGCGAGCCCCAAATCGTGCTCCTGTTCCCAGCCTCATGTCTCCAAATCCATGCTGCTGTTGCCATCCCCATTCCCCTGTCTCCAGTCCCACATCCTCTGTACCCAACCCCATGACCTTGTCCCCAACACTATATCCCTGTCCCCAGGCCTGTATCCCTTTCCCCAGCCTGATATCCCTATCCCCAGCCTCTTGCTCTTGTCCCCAGCACCGTATCCCTGTCCCCAACCCTGTGTTCTTGTCCCTGTTCCCTTAATCCACACCTTTGTCCCCAACCCTGTGCCCATGTCTCCAGCCCTGTACCCCTGCCCCCAGCCCCATGCCCATGTCCTACCCATGTTCCCAGCACTCACCTGCCTCCGCTGCCGCCGCAGCCTGGCCGAGCTGCCTGAGCCAGATTGCCCCACGGCACCCAGCATGCAGCCTGCGGGGAATGGGGACAGTGGGACTGGGGCACTGGGCACACTGGGGGTGCCAGGCAGTGCCAAAGCACGGTGCTCACCTGGCAAGGCACAGCTTGGGGTGCGCTGGATGAGATGTGGCTGAACACCCTATTGCAGAGAGAGCACCAAGACCCGTGTCCCCGTGTCCCCAGGGCCACGTCCCCCTTAAACTGAGGCAGGGTGGAGGTCCCCACTCACCTCCACGTGCTCGGTGCCTGCTTGGGGCTCAATCAGAAATATATCCCGTCCATCTGAGAAGACCCCGCTGCAAGGGAAGCCCCGAGAGGTTCTGTCCACAGCCCTGCTCTGCGAGCACAGCTCTGACCCAGGGTTGGGGTCGGTACTCACTGCAGCCCCCGGCAGCTGGAGAGTGCTGCGAAGGAGCGGGGCCACCCCCGAACCCGGCCCTGGTAGTAGCAGTGCTCGCCTGTGCCCTAAGAGAGGGGACAGGGCTGAGGGCATGGGGCACTGCTGCATGGTGTGGCATGGCACCACATGGCACCACATGGCACCACATGGCACAACACAGCATAGCACGGCACAACACGCCACAACACGGCACAACATGGCACGACATGGCAAAACACAACAAGGCACAACTTTGTAAAATACACCACAACGTGGCACAACACAGAAGAGCATGGTGGGGCACGGCACAACATGGCACAGCATGGCACAACACGACATGGCACAAGATGACAAAGCACGGTGTGGTACAACACAACATGGCACAACATGGCATGGCACAGCACAGCATGGCACAGCATGGGGCAACACGGGACAACATGGCAGAACACAGCACATCATGGCACGGCATGGCACAGCATGGCACAGCATGGCATGGCACAGCCTGGCATGG
>NW_024966641.1:0-735 GCF_019238085.1 Lagopus leucura
CCATTAATGGGGGCTCAACCCTATATCCAACCCATTGATGGGGTGGGGGTACAACCCCATATCCAACCCCATTGATGGGAGCCCCCGGTGATGTCGGGGCCCTTTTGGGGTCTCCCTTGGCTCCGTGACCCCACAGCGGGGCTCAGGTCATCTTATGGGGTTTATGGGGCATCCGGGGGGGTCAACCCTATATCCAACCCATTCATGGGGTGGGGAGCAACCCCATATCCAACCCATTCATGGGGGGTACAACCCCATATCCAACCCCATTGATGGGAGCCCCCCGGTGATGCTGGGGCCCTTTTGGGGTCTCCCTTGGCTCTGTGACCCCATAGAAGGGCTCAGGTGGACTTATGGGGTTTGGGGGGGGTCCAAGGGGGGTCAACCCTATATCCAACCCATTAATGGGGGGTCAACCCTATATCCAACCCATTAATGGGGGGTCAACCCTATATCCAACCCATTGATGGGGTGGGGGTACAACCCCATATCCAACCCCATTGATGGGAGCCCCCCGGTGATGTTGTGGGGTCTCCCTTGGCTCTGTGACCCCATAGAGGGGCTCAGGCGGCCTTATGGGGTTTGGGGGGTCCAGGGGGGGGTCAACCCCATATCCAACCCCATTGATGGGAGCCCCCCAGTGATGTTGGGGATGTTGTGGGGTCTCTCTTGGCTCTCCAACCCCATAGAAGGGCTCAGGTGGACTTATGGGGTTTGGGGGGGGTCCAAGGGGGG
>NW_024966641.1:745-1480 GCF_019238085.1 Lagopus leucura
CCATTAATGGGGGCTCAACCCTATATCCAACCCATTGATGGGGTGGGGGTACAACCCCATATCCAACCCCATTGATGGGAGCCCCCGGTGATGTCGGGGCCCTTTTGGGGTCTCCCTTGGCTCCGTGACCCCACAGCGGGGCTCAGGTCATCTTATGGGGTTTATGGGGCATCCGGGGGGGTCAACCCTATATCCAACCCATTCATGGGGTGGGGAGCAACCCCATATCCAACCCATTCATGGGGGGTACAACCCCATATCCAACCCCATTGATGGGAGCCCCCCGGTGATGCTGGGGCCCTTTTGGGGTCTCCCTTGGCTCTGTGACCCCATAGAAGGGCTCAGGTGGACTTATGGGGTTTGGGGGGGGTCCAAGGGGGGTCAACCCTATATCCAACCCATTAATGGGGGGTCAACCCTATATCCAACCCATTAATGGGGGGTCAACCCTATATCCAACCCATTGATGGGGTGGGGGTACAACCCCATATCCAACCCCATTGATGGGAGCCCCCCGGTGATGTTGTGGGGTCTCCCTTGGCTCTGTGACCCCATAGAGGGGCTCAGGCGGCCTTATGGGGTTTGGGGGGTCCAGGGGGGGGTCAACCCCATATCCAACCCCATTGATGGGAGCCCCCCAGTGATGTTGGGGATGTTGTGGGGTCTCTCTTGGCTCTCCAACCCCATAGAAGGGCTCAGGTGGACTTATGGGGTTTGGGGGGGGTCCAAGGGGGG
>NW_024966642.1:0-1018 GCF_019238085.1 Lagopus leucura
CCCCCCCCCCCCCCCCCCCCCCCCCCCCCCCCCCCCCCCCGGATTTTGGGGTGAAACGTGGCGTTTTTTGGCAGCGGGAGTGGGGGCGATGCCGCGGCGGCAGCTTCTCAGCGGGCGAACGGGCGCTGATTGGAGAGAGGTGAGGGGGACCATAGAGAGGGTGGGAGGACCGGAGAGAGGGGCTGGGAGGACTGTAGGGAAGAGATGGGTGGATCATAGAGAGGGGGTGGGAGGACCATAGAGAGGGGGTGGGAGGATCGTAAATAGAGAGGGGGTGGGAGAACCATAGAGATGAGATGGGAGGACCATAGAGAGGGGGTAGGAGGACCATAAATAGAGAGGGGGGGGAGGACCATAGAGATGGTGGGAGGACCATAGAGAGGAGGTGGGAGGTCTGTAATGATGTTGGAGGACCATAGAGAGATTGGGAGGAACCATACGGAGAGAGGGTGGGAGATGATCCTACAGATGATCATAGAGATGGTCTCAGACTTCAGACCATAGAGTTTACCGTAGAGATGCTGGGAGGACCATAGTGATGACTGTACAGATGACCATAGAGACGTTGGGAGGATCATGGAGATGACCATAGAGGTGGCCATAGAGACTTTGGAGGATCACAGCGATGACCATAGAGACGACCATAGAGGTGACCATAGACACATTGGGAGAACCATAGAGATGACCATAGGGATGACCATAGAGACGGTCAGAGGATTATAGAGATGACCATAGAGATGACCATAGAGGTGGCTGTAGAGACTTTGGAGGACCATAGAGATGACCATAGAGACACCCATAGAGATGACCATAGAGATGCTCCCCGAGTTCCCCACTGAGTTCACCATAGAGTTCACCGCAGAGATGACTGTGGAGCTGACCATAGAGACTTTGGAGGACCATAGAGATGACCATAGAGATGACCATTGAGACAGCGGGAGGACCATAGAGACGCCCATAAAGATGACCATAGAGATGCTCCCCGAGTTCCCCACTGAGTTCACCATAGAGTTCACCG
>NW_024966643.1:0-3484 GCF_019238085.1 Lagopus leucura
ATTTGACCCCCATCCCCCTGTCCACCCCACCCCCACCTCCGTGTCCCCATTTCCACGCCGCCTCCCATATCCCTGCTGCTGCGTGCCAACCGTCCCCACGTCCCCCCATCTCCACGTCCCCCTGCCACGTCCCCCTTGTCTCCATGTCCCCCGATCCCCCCCCCTCCCCCAGCTCCCCATCTCCCCTTTCCCCCCCTCCCCCCGTCCCTCTGTGCCCCCGCACGCCCGCCCTACCGCAGCAGAGACACAAAGAGAGCTTTCCTCATGCTGGCAGCCACCTGCTCCCCAACACGGGACAGCAGAGCGATGTACCCAAAGGTCAGCAGCGCCTGTGGGGCGTGGGGTCAGTGCGTGGGGCCGGGCCGTGGGTCAGGGTGTGGGTCTGGGCACGGGGTGGTGCCCACCTGCAGGCTGTAGAGGCCGAGCAGGCGCAGCGCTGGGGGGCGGGCGGCACGCAGGTACCCCTCCAGGTGGGTCCGTGCCTCACGGGCCACCACGTCCACCAGCTGCCCCAGCAGCACCGGGATCTGCACATTGAGCAGCGCTGCGCCCAGGGCGAGCTGTGGGATGGGGGGGGGACAGAGAAACTGGTGTCAGTGGGGTGGGATGGGATGGGATGGGATGGGGAGGAATGGGATGGGATGGGATGGGATGGGATGGGATGGGATGGGATGGGATGGGATGGGATGGGGTGGGGTGGGATGGGATGGGGTGGGGTGGGATGGGATGGGGATGGGATGGGATGGGGAGGAATGGGATGGGGACAAAGAAACAGGTGTCAGTGGGGTGGGATGGACCTCAAGGATGTGGACATGGGGATGGGGATAAGGACAGGGATGGGGATGGACATAGGGATGAGAATAGAGATGGGAATGAGGATATGAATGGGAATGGAACATGGGTAACAATAGGGATGGGGATGGGGATGGAGAAATAGGCATCAGTGGGATGGGATGGGATGGACACTAGGGATACGCACATGGATATGGGGATAAGGACAGGGATGGGGATGGACATAGGGATGAGAATAGGGATGGGAATGAAGAGATGAATGGGAACAGGGACACGGATAACAGCGGGGACAGGGATGTGAACTGGGACGGGGACAGGGTTAGGTGAGGAAAGGGAGCGGGGACAGAGAGAGGGACGGGGATGGGGACGGGACGGGACCCCACGCCGTGCCCCCCCCCCGCTCACCACGACGGCCGCCGACAGCGCGAGGAGCTGCGGGCGCAGCAGCGCCCAGAACGCCGCCCATTGGAACTCGGGTTCGGGGCGCGGAGCGGCGGGGACGGCGGCGGGGACGGAGAGGCCACGGCCCTCCTGGCATAGCGCTGCCGCCCCCAGCGCCGCCCCCACGCAGCCCAACGCAAACCCCGCCGGGACGAGGAGCGGCGCGGGGCGCAGTGCGGGGCGCGGTGCGGAGCGGAGCGCCGACCCCCCATTCCTGCAGCTGCGGAGTTGCCGTGAGCGCCCATCCCGGGCACTGCGCCCAACTCCCCCCGTCCCCCCCCGCCCGGTACCTGCTCAGCGCCGCCCGCACCGCCCGCAGCCCGCAGCCCGCCCGCCCCGCGCACAGCAGCAGCATGGCGGCCCCGCGGAAGGGGCGGTGCGGGGGGCGGAGCTGCACGGCCCGGCACCGCCACCTCCGGCCGAGACCCCGCACCGCTCCCCGCACCCCGCAGCGCGGCGCGTCCTCAGAACCCCCGACCCCCCCGTCCCGCAGCCCCGCGCGGTGCGGGATCGCGGCCATGGCTCCAAGGGGGGTGCGGAGCCCGGGCCGGGCCGTGCGGGGCGCAGATTGAGTGCGGGGCGCGGCGGGGCAGCAGGTGAGAGCGGGAGAGGGACGCGGGGACACTCAGAGACGGGCACGGACATTCGGATAGGGGACACCGCGACAGGGGGACAGCGGGACACACGGACACGGGGACACGCGGACACGGGGACGGCGCGAGATGGGGAAGTCGGGGGATGAGGACACCGCGACATTTGGACACGGGGACACCGGGGCACGGGGACAGCTGGACGTGGGACACGCGGACACGGGGTCAGTTGGGCACGGGGACAGTGGGACACCGGGACAGCGGGACGCGGTGCCACGGGGACGCGGGCACTCGGGACCCACGCGCTGCCCCCCCCCCTCAGCCCTGCAGCCCCCCCGTTACGGGCCCCCCGCGCGCGTCCTCGTCTCCACAGCGCGCAGCGTCACCGCGTGTCCCCAGCTGCGGGCCGTGACCCCCACGCGTGTCCCGGGGGGTTCCGTGGTGCCGCTCCCTCCCCCCCCCCCCCCGCGCCGCCCGCTCTATTTTCGGCCGCGGGGTATTTTCGGTGCGGGGGGGCCGCGTCCCGGCACGGGGACACCCGATGCCCTGGGGGGGTCAGCGCGGGGACAGCGCGTCCCTGCGGCCCCGCACCGCCCGCTGCTGAATCACGGCCCGGGACGGGACGGCCCACGCGCGTGGGGCGGCGCCGCGGATCCACCTGCGGGTCCGGTCCGGCTCTGCCTCACGCGGGACGGGACCGACGGCGGCTGCGGAGCGGCGGTACGGGGCGGGGTGAGGCCGACCGGGACGGAGAGGGGGGTCCCGGTGCGGCCCGACGGGTGGGGGTCGCACTCTGTGCCGGGGGAACCGGGTCACGTGGTGCTTCAGGAGGCGGGGGGAGAGGGGCGGCTCTCCGGTCCCTTCCCGCTGGGGGGGGTCCCGTGGGTCTCCCCATCCTTCCCCAAAGTTCCGGGGGTCCCATCCTGCCTTGGGGGTGGGCAGCTGTGGGATGTTCTGTGGGTCCCATCCTGCCCCACGTTATGGGGGTCCCGTCCTGCCCGAATGTTCTGCTTCAGATTAATAGGGATTCCATCCTATCCAAACGAGTCCGGGGGTCCCGTCCTGCCTTGGGGGTCTCATCCTCCCTGGGAAGCTGGAGGTGCTCCGGG
Source organism: Lagopus leucura (assembly GCF_019238085.1). Taxonomy (NCBI): domain Eukaryota; kingdom Metazoa; phylum Chordata; class Aves; order Galliformes; family Phasianidae; genus Lagopus; species Lagopus leucura. The sequence goes on from NW_024966643.1 coordinate 2,933, forward strand.
TGTCCCATCCTTCTCCAAAGTTCTGGGGGTCCCATCTTTCTGGGGGGGTCCCATCCTTCCCCAACAAGGGAGTCTGGGCTCCCATCCTTGCAGAGGGGGTCGGGAGTCCCCTCCTGCCCCAAGGGCTTCTCTGCCTCATCCTGCTGGGGGAATCCCATCCTTCCCCCGAGATCTGGGGATTCCCACCCTGTCTGGGGGGGGGAGGGGGCCGTGGGGGTCCCTTCCTTGCCGGATCCCCGCGCTCCCTGGCACGTCCCGCCCGCTCCCTGTGGCCGCGAGGCTGAGGGCGCGTCGGAGAGACGGGACTACGGGATTGCGTGGCTCTGCCCGGGGCCGTTCCCGCGGGCACTGCGGGGTGACAGCTCACGGCATCCCGATGCGGGGCACGCGGGCGGTGCGTTGCGGCGTCCCCGGCATTTCCTGCGGGGCGACAGCTCACCCGGCACGGCGCGGCATGGGGCGGGGGAGGGGACTCCGTGCAACGCCACAACCCGTGCCCACATCGGGGGTCCTGCGCTGGGGTTCCTATCGCGGGGGTCCCACATCGTTGGG
>NW_024966644.1:0-2810 GCF_019238085.1 Lagopus leucura
AGCACTTATTGCTGGGAGCACTGCTTCTGTCTCCTGAGGAGCAGCAGCAGCAGAGGCACATCAGGCTTCCAGACCCAGCGGGACACTGATGTCCAAGCACAGGGTCTCTAGCTGCTGTCTCCTCACCACTTCTCTCCCCCGTCACTTTCCAAACACGGCACAGTGGTTTAACACAGCCTGTGGCTAAGCACCACCCTTTCCCAGTGGGATGAGGGAGAGAACCGGAAAAAAAACACAACCACAAACTAGAACTCATGGCTTGAGATAAAACTATTTACTAAGATAGAGAAAAGAGTTATGACTACATGTATACAAAGAATTATAGTTATGACTATATGCATACAAGTGCATATAACAAGTGATGCACAAGCAGTTGCTCGCCACCCACCACCAAGTGCCCAGCTAGCCCCCTAAGCAGTGGAAAAGAGCAAGAACAACTCACTCCCCCTTCAAAACTCTCCTTCTGCATGATGTCATATGGTAGGAATAGCCCCTTGGCCACTTGAGGCGACTGTCCTGAATTCGTTCCCTCCCAGCTCCTTCTCCAGTTCAGCCAATCTTCTGAGAGGTGGTCAGGGGGCTGCCCACACTGACTGCCAGACTTAGGGTCTTTGCCTTTTACATGGAATTAGTGATGGTGTTACAAAACAAAAAATGTCTAGAAAATGCTTGATAGGTAATTAGAGTTGTCCAAGAGAAAGAGAGCAAGGAAGGAAGAAGTGGTATGGAAAGTGGCTAGGAGACAGAAGGGCATGAAGAATTAAGTCACTGAGTTTGCATCTTGAATGATTTCCAAGTTTCACCTCAGGACACAAAATCCTGAACAATGAGCATTCGAGCCTGGGGAATTGTTACTGGATGAAAAAATGTAGCAAGAGCTCCAGGTTTCCCCTGTGTTTGTCTGCACCTTCCAGACAGAGCAGGAAGGAAAACCTGAACCTGCACTGCAGCAGTCCAACTTCCTCCAAGCTCCTGTTGCCTGGATGCCCTGACGCAGCACTGGGCAGGACTGAGGCCAGCACAGCACTCCTGCTCATCTTCCAGCTCATTGGACAGCTATAAATTCAACTTACATATTTCCCACCCCTTCCCCCCCCCCCCCACCAAACCACGTGCATTTTTTCCAACAGAACTAGGCTTTAACTTCTGACTGTTTTGCCATTAAGGCAGGAAACCAACAGTGAGGTTTATAAAAATCTAAAGGTTATGGATGGCAAGCGCTTCATCAGAAAACGATCAGCTGTTGTCCTGGGATCTAGACCTTGCTTTAGAGACTCCCTTGGATATTGTTTTGTTCATTGGCTGGTACTGCAGGAGGCCTGGGGCAGCTCCCAAGCGCATTGCCTACATGGCAACCAGGCTGCTCCTTGAGAATGAGTCCGATGAGGGGAAATTCAGCATCAAGAAGGACCTCGCCAAATCCCAGTGCACCCTGACAGTGGGCAGACTCACTGCACAAGACGCTGCTACCTATTACTGTGCCAGGTACCGGTACAGGTTGGGGGATGAGCTGCTGGAGAGGAGCTCTGCAGAGAGGGACCTGGGCGTCCTGGTGGACGACAGGTCGGCCATGAGCCAGCAGTGCGCCCTTGTGGCGAAGAGGGCCAATGGCATCCTGGGGTGCATTAAAAAGTGTGTCTAGCAGGTCGAGGGAGGTGATCCTCCCCCTCTACTCTGCCCTGGTGAGGCCTCATCTGGAGCACTGAGCCCAGTTCTGGGCTCCCCAGTACAAAACAGACAGGGACTTCTTGGAAAGAGTCCAGCAGAGGGCCACGAAGATGGTGAGGGGCCTGGAGCATCTACCTATGAAGAAAGCCTGAGTGAACTGGGTCGGTTTAGTCTTGAGAAAAGAAGACTGAGAGGGGACCTGATCCAGGTCTATCAGTATCTAAGGTGGGGGCAGAATGGCGAGGCCGGACTCCTTTCAGTGGTGAGTGGAGACAGGACAAGGGGAAACGGCCGGAAACTGCAGCATAGGAAGTTCTGTGCGCAAAATGTGCGCAAAAACTTCTTTACAGTGAGGTGACGGAGCACTGGAACAGGCTGCCCAGGGAGGTGGTGGAGTCTCCTTCTCTGGAGATGTTCAAGACCTGCCTGGATGCCAACCTGTGCGACCTGCTGTAGGGAACTGCTTTGGCAGGGGGTTGGACTCAATGATCTCTGGAGGTCCCTTCCAACCCCTATGATTCTGTGATTCTGTGATTCTCTGAACTCCCTGAAGTTTTGGAGTCAAAAGTCAATTGACAGACTAGAATAAAACAGAGCAGGAGGGGGAAGTGGAAGCGCTCACCCAGAGACAAAAAAAAAGGTTTATCCAAGTACGACAATCATACATTGCAAATACCCCAGTAAAGTGAAAATCTGCAGTCAATACAGGAGGCCTGAGGTTTCAGCATTCACAACAGACGCCAGCTAACAGAAGCACTGTGGGAGCTGTATCAGCCTGTGCCCCTTCTCCCAAGAAGCCCAACAGCAAACATTTGTGCTCAGCTGCTACTTTAAAACACCACAGTCACTGTTCCAACAGCCCTTCTGCTACCTCTTCCATCAGAGCTGTGCCTGCAGACCCCAAATGAGGCCGGGGTGCTCTGCTTTATCCAGAATAACAAAAACGTGCAATGGCAGGAAGAGAAGTTTGCACCTGCAGCGCCATGCACATTTATCTCTTCTGTTATTTGGGGTACTGCCAATACATGACCCAGCCTGACCACTCCAATTTTTCTTTCTGAATTAGTAATAAGGCAAGTTAGTGGGAACCAAAGGCACCTGGGTGTGATGCCAGTCAGCTCCTGCAAAAAGCAGCTCACCTC
>NW_024966645.1:0-1254 GCF_019238085.1 Lagopus leucura
CGCCCCCCCCCCCCCGCCCGGGCGCCCCCCCCCCCCCCCCGCCTGTCCCCCCGCGCGGCGGCCGGGGGGGGAGGAGGGGTGGGGGGGGGGGGGGTTTGGGGGTCTTTTCGTTGTCTTTGTTTCAAGCTTAAGGAGGGAGACGGCCTGGTGAAGCTGACGGGTTGTAGGGAGCACCATTGGTTTTCGCAGTGCTTCGCCTGCGCGGATGCGCCGCAGTTCTTGGGAGCCTCCCCTTCCCCACTGCCGGCGCTCGGCCTCCAGCACGGCCTCAACTTTACAGGGATTTCCAGCAGGAAACGAGAGGCGTGAAGCGCGGCTGAGATCCTTCAGGGTCCCCTCTCAGCTCCTCACGCCGGCAGGAGGTGATCGGTCCAAGGTTTCTGGTTGTTTCATACCCGACAGGAGGGAGCGCAGCACGGCGCGGCTCCGTCCCCCAGCCAGCAGCCCGCAGCCGGAGCCGCCTGGTGGGTAGCAGTAGATTGGGCAGAAACACGAGGTAGGCCTCCATCACACACCTCCTCCAGCACGGCAGCTCGGTGCAGTTTCCCGCTGCTCAGCGCTTAGATTTTCACATCTTCCTGGACGCTGAGCTGTGACAGGGTCTTCTTAATGCGCAGGGCGGTGAGGCGAGCCGCTCCGTTGGCGTACCAACATTCCCTCATCATTTTACCCATCACCCGCAGAGCCTGGCAGGGACACAAAGGCCGCCATCAGTCCCGCTCCCTTCCTCGCCCTCCTGCAGGCTTTAAAGCCCACGGGACGAGGGAGGCCGGCGGCTCCTGCTCACCTCGTAGCTCTGCCACCAGTTGGGGATGTTGGGCCGCAGCTTCTGGTCGCAAACCACCTTCCGCATCTCCTCGATGGAGGGGTCGGAGGGCACCAGGTCGTAGTATGGCAGCTGGTATTCCTCGTGGATCCCTGGGGGGGGGAGAAAGGGGGGGATGTGCGGCAGTCCTGGCAGCACAGAGCGCAGCCGTGGGGCGCAGGGGGGCGACGGCGCCGCCTGGGGCTCCGCGAGTCGCTGCTGGGATGCAGCAGCACCATGAGGTTGTGCAGAGCAGCTGAGAAGGAGCTGGGATTTGAGTTGACAAGAAGCATTCGGGGCTACAGAACGGCTGCCCGAAGTGGGAGGCGGTCAGCAGGCGGCCATCCATCGCTCCCTCCCAGCACGGAGGGCAGCGGATGCCAAACTGCTCTGTGCCAACGCCAGGCAGCGGATGGCAATGCTGCTTCACAGCCACGGCACGGCTGGGT
>NW_024966646.1:0-9440 GCF_019238085.1 Lagopus leucura
GGCTGCACTCAGGTCACCCCGCAGCTTCTCTTCTCCATGCTGAACAACCCCAGCCTGTCTTTGTAGGGGAGGTGCAAAAGGAAGTAAGTAACTAGAACAAGTGGACCTACATTCATGAAACAGCTCTCTAAAGTGTGGAACACGTGTAAGCTTAAGTCTGGAAGGAATGCAGTCATTGCTCCAATGTGTGAGTTACTCTTTTATGCACCTTGCTCAAACGTCACAAGCAGAACGCAGGCTTGGTTCAGCTCTAACAGCCTGTGGGTATCTGGTTAAAGGTTCAGGTTATTTGGTTAAAGCCGATGGGTTGATGGCTGGACTCGATGATCTCATAGGTCTTTTCCAGCCTGAATGACTCCGTCTATAAGACGCCCTGTTAGCAGCATTTGCTCCACCCTCGGGCGCAGGGCAGCACCAAAGGAACTCCAGCACGAGGCCTCAACTTGCTTCTTGGACTTAAGGCACTTATAAGAGAGTAACTATTACTTTCTGCTCCAATCCTTTGGTTTCTGAAGCCCAATGGAAGGGTGGCAGGAGAACAACACCAATTTCTGAAGCTCGTGAATGCAGAGGAGCAGCTTCCACCTCCTAGAGCACGAGCAGGAAGTCGCTCAAGAAGGAAGGGAGTAGCTGCTGCAGTTTGGCTGTTATTGTATTTACATTTCCGTGCTCCTGACAGCAATACATCCAGCTATAGCAGAACAACAAGGCACTGGCTAGGGAACAAAAGCAGAGTTTTTGTGAAAGAGATCAATAAAACCCTTCAGGTCTCCACGCAGTGTTATCAGGGCTATTGGCTGCCTTAGAGAATGACTGGTTCCACAGGGCAGGTTCAGCTGCAGCAGCCAATGCCCACAGGGGCAGCTCCCATCCAGAAAGAGAAAGACGAGGGACCAAACAGGTAAGTGCTCAGTATGTTGTGAACAACCCCCTCCCCCTGCCTTTTTTTCCCTTTTCTAAATAGATTATAACACAGAGTTCTGCCCACATCTCTTCTCAGAAGTGAAACCACACGCCGTAGCTGATGTCACACCACTGCCTTCTTCCAAGGGCTTCTCTCTTACATCCAGGCTGTGCCTCAATCTCAAGCCTCCAAACAGAAGGAGAGCGCACAGTTCCCCCTGTCCTTTTGGCAGAAGGCACAGACAAGGCTGCAGCCCCCCAGCAGCAACCTGCCAACCCCCAGCAGGACCAGCAGTCCCACCTGCCTGGCATAAAGGCAGAGGCTGTTCTTTCCCAGGCAGACTTGTCTGTGGGCAGAGCTCTGTGCAGGATGGAGCAGGGCGTTGCACAGCGAGCCGCAGCTACTCACTCCTATGCAGTGATGTCAGCAGCAGCCTCCACCTAGTTTGCTCTTCACCAATGAAACTGATCCTAAAGATGTGGTTTTGTGCATGCTTCCTTCCAGCAGTTACACAAAAAATGGAAGTTAATCCAGCAGGAAATGGTTTTAGAAGTACTTTCTCCGCCTAAGCACACTGCAATAACCAAATGAAACGGAGAGCTACAAGAGCTCCAGTCAGTGATTGTGATTTAAGATAGCAGGGAATCACAGAATGGCTGCAAAGGAGCACAGTGCTCATCCAGTTCCATTCCTGCTGTGTGCAGGTCACCAACCAGCAGCCCAGGCTGCCCAGAGCCACATCCAGCCTGGAAGATTAACACTGTGGAACCGTACTTGGTCCAAACAGTTGATCAAATAAGGAAGAACCAATTTCTTTCTGAGGTGAGCAGATTCTTGGCTTTGTTTCACAAAGAAGCCTGGATGTTCCTCACCCAGGCATCCCCTGATAAGCAGCCAACAGCCAACCTGCCCCAGCATTTACTGCTTCCTGCCTGCCCCCAGCTGCTGCAGAGGATGCTGGGGAGGAAGCTGCCTTCATTCATTCAGGCACTCAGCAAGGATGGATGAGGTTTTCCCTGATCAGTTACATCAGGAGGCATTTTTAGCTGCTGAATACAGCCTGTGGGAAACACCTGTTTGGTGTCTATGTCCTGAAACCACGGAACAACGCAGGTCGCAAGGTACAAGCAGGAGTGTTCCTGGGACTCTGGAAGTCAGCTTGTGTTGTGACTGTTGTTTTTGTGCAACTGAAAAAGAAAGGAGGAAAACAAACTGACCGCCTCAACCTACTTGGAGGTTAACACAACTGAGTGAAGGGCTGCAGCAGCTCTGCTATGAGGAAAGGTTGAGGGAACTGGGCTTGTTGAGCTTGGAGAAGAGAAGGCTGCAGGGAGACCTCATGGTGGCCTTCAGTGCTTGAAGGGAGCGGATAAACAGGAGGGGAATGGCTGTGTGTGAGGGTGGGTGGTGATGGGACAAGAGGGAATGGTTTTAAAGTGAGACAGGGGAGGTTTGGGTTGGATATGAGGAGGAAGTTTTTGAGCCAGAGGGTGGTGAGGCACTGGAACAGGTTGCCCAAGGAGGCTGTGGATGCCCCATCCCTGCAGGCATTCAAGGCCAGGCTGGATGTGGCTCTGGGCAGCCTGGGCTGCTGGTTGGTGACCTGCACACAGCAGGGGTTGCAGTGAGATGAGCACTGTGCTCCTTTGCAACCCAGGCCATGCTGTGATTCTGTGATTCCAAGATCAAATTAAGACATCCAAGGAGTCCAGCAGATGTAAAACCACAGCAGCCAAAGCCAAACGAAGCAGAAAGGAGCAGTGCAGAAGAGGAGCATGCAGGGAGGACAGCACAGCACTCTCCCACTCTGCAGTCAGCTGGGCTCAGCTCTTAGCACAGCAACTCCCTGGGGAGAAGGTGACACCCCACCTCCCGTGACCTCCTCAGCTTTATTGAGGCCAGAAGGAAAAGCAGGCACAGCACCTGGGCACCTCCCTCCCACCCCCTCCATCCCACCCCCTCCATCCCACCCAGAGCGAGATAAGCCAGCTCCTTTGGCTTTCTTTCAAACAGCTTTTAGGGGATGACTTCAGACAGTCTGGCAGGCAGCCACAACACATGGCACAAACAACTGGTGCTGCTGCTGAGCCTGGTTTCAGTCATGAATGGGTTCGCAAGAGCATCAGCCTGACCAACGAGATGGGACTTCACACCTCTCTTCCCATCAGCTACAGAGGAAAATAATAAAGAAAGGTATTCCAGGAACTGTTTTATCCCCCACACACAGCAGAATCTCAGGAGATACACAAGGCCACTGTCACTCCAGGACAGTTTTAACAAGTCACAGGAGACTGTTGTTAATGTTTAGAGTTGTAACTGAGCTGCATTTTGACTCCTCTATGCTCTTCAGAGCCAAGTCCCATTGCAGTGGTCCAGTATCAGATATGGAGGTTGGAGGCCCTGCATGCAGGAGGGGTGTTGGAGCTTGATCATCCTTGAGGTCCCTTCCAACCCAAGCCATTCCATGACCCTGTGATTCTATGATTCACTACAATGGCAGACTGGCCTTTTCTGGACAGGTCTGTGCCTCTATTTCATAGTTTTGGATTACTTTTAATTTTAAGGTGAAGACAAGTATTAATTAGTATAGCAAAAGGCTGACCCCACTCCCAGCACCTGGAGAAACGCTCCTCAAACTGCAGTGCAGCATCCATCTGGCTCCCTTGGGTCACACAATGCTGACTTGCAGTTCCTTCACTAAAACACATTATGTGAACACCTGCCCCCCCAACACCCCTGACTGCTGATCTCATGATAGATTCAGCAGAATCAAAAGCTCAGTGTGTGTCAGCCATGCATTCTGCAGAGGTCAAGGAACTCTCCATGCAGCACCTTTCAAAGAAAGGAGGCTGTCCCAGAGCCCACATAACCCCAGCTGCCATAGCTGGGCTCTGCCAAGCTTGGACGGTGAGCTTCCATGGGAGACCATGAGATCCCAGAGCTCTGGATGGCAGATGTGAGGCCCAGGAGAGAGGAGACCTCAGTGTACACACAGCTTCACTTCTAATCACAGATTTAACGCTGGATGATTAAAACAAAAGCAGTTCATACCTCAAAAGCAGGTGATCCCCTCAGCAGGTCCTTCAATCTTCAGAAAATGCCTATCTGCAAAACACAATACATGCACAGTCAAGAGGAAGCCAAACAATTACCAAGTATTTGTGTATCAGCTTATTAGGACTGTCTAGAACACCATCTGTGCTGCACAGAACGACCTCACACCCGAGGAGCCTTGCTGCAGTCCTACAGAAGGCTCTCCCTGAGGTTTCCTTTTCAGCAGGACCGTCCAGCTATTTCACACCAACACTCACAATAAAAACTGCGAGCATCTCCTCTCTAATTCAGACTTCAATCGCTTTTTCCAAAGGCACCATTCAACCCCAGGGGGCCAATTAGGACATTCCTGCACTGAGCAGCACTGCAGCTGCCCATCTCATGGCTGAAGGGCCACGTTTTCTGTGCACACTGCAGCTCCCATGAAGCCGCTTCCCTCCCCTCCCCTACTGTGTGCTGCCTCCCAAGACTTGGCTATGAGACCCACCACACTTTGTGCTCCTTTGGTGGGAAGCAAGTCCAAAAATATATACCAAAACTGCACTCCTGTACCCTCCACACAACTCTCTGTGGAAAAGAGTACAAATCAAGCTGCAAAAGAAGAGCCAGTTAAGTATTTCAGGGCGCATGGACAGACACCCAGCTTGTTCTTCACCGCAGTAAGAACCAAGTCAGCCTCAACAAAGCAGCATCTCAGTATCTGCTTATGAATGCAAAGTTAGGCAGATTTACCTGTGCTTGTTCCTCTCCCAACAGATTCACGCTTCGTGTTCCATGGAAAAGAGTCCCATGCAAACAGTACCACTGCAGGCTGGACTAAAGGAAGGGTGCTGCAATGAGGAAAACCTGAGGGCCCTGTTCCCTTCCCAAGGGCTGGAAGAGCTGCTCAGCTCATCAGGGAGCAGGCAAATACGTCATGTATGATTCAGGGACACAGTGATGGAAGAGCTCCTGTCTGCACAGGAACATAAATGTTTCTCCTCCACCAGATGCTGCAAACATACACCAAACCCACACAGTCCTTTCCCACATCACCACCTGCGGCCTCAATGCCCCAGGGACTCCCTCTGTGTGCTGACAACATCTACACTAAGAGGAAAAGGCAAACGGACACCTTCTGTGGCAGAGCACTGAAGAAATCATAGAGTCACTAAGGCTGGAAAAGACCCTTGAGATCCCTAAGCCCAACCTGAGCCCAGCTCCACCATGTCCAAGTCCCCCAGTGCCACCCCCCACAGTTCCTGAACACCTCCAGGGTCAGCAGCCCCCATCCCCTGGCAGCAGAGCACTCTTCCAGGGAAGGCATTTGTCTTGCTGAATGAGAAGCATCCTGTTTTTAGTGCCATCCCAACCACACCATCCGACACCAGGGAAGCAAGAGCTGCTGCAGCCCGCCCTGGGCAAGGCCGCATCTTCCTGCACCAAACCTGCAGCTTCTACAAGCTGCAAAGAAGAGCATTCATACACTGCCAAGTCCCAGGAACTTCCCAAAGCTGTAACCACTGCTTTCTTCCTTACGCACGGGGCGTTGCTGATCGGCAAGCAGAAATGCTTCATCTCCCTTACACCAAACAGGGCTGTCCTGGGGCAGAAGGCACAGTGCTGTAAGCGGGGGAAGCACCAGGACCACAAAGGCAGCAAGTGCCGAACCATGTGCTGCACTGTCAGCCACAGCTACTTCACCATTCACAGAAACATCGGGGGGAATTTCCTACCACCTGACACAGCTGCTCATACGTTGCAGCCTTCGCTCCAAGTCTGCAGCTTTATTCCTCCCCGCTGTTTGTTTTTACATAAGTGACACAGGAAAGCAGCACAACGCAGGAGGAGCTGCCTGTACTTCATTTACATCCCACAGCACACCCACTCCTCATTTTCACCTCACCTGTGCTATCAGAAAACAGGTAGTGCCTGGTTTGCGCTCTGTCCCATCATGCTGCCCCTATAATAGACAGTTTCACGTCTTGCACCAGTAGTTCTGGTTCCTCAGCCCTTCTGGCACACCAGCTCCACATGCTTTCATTAGGGAGCATCTCAAAGCCTTCCAGCTCCATCCGGGCCCTGCACGGCAGCTCTCCCACCAGCACTGCTGCCTCCCCCCCAGCTGCTCGTCCTTCCCAATGGGTTACACACCACCACCTGGAACACAGCAGTCATTCTTAGAGTCCCAAAAGCATTCAAAGTAAACATGAACAAATTGGGTCGTTTTTTTTCCTCTCCTTTCTACACTGTACTGACGGTTGGACATCAGGGAAAATCCCTCCTCCAAAGAGCAGTTGGGCACTGGCACAGCTGTCCTGGGAGCAGCAGTCATAGAATCATGGAGTGGTTTGGGTTGGAAGGGACCCCAAGGATCACAAAGCTCCAATCCCCCACCAATGCAGGGCCACCAACCTCCACACTTCATAGCAGCCCAAGGCCCCATCCAAACACCTCCAGGGATGGACGGGGCATCACAGCCTCTCTGGGCAGCTGTTCCAGCGCCCCAGTTGGGGTCACCAACCCAGGGGTGTTCAGAACAGTGAGGATGTGGCACCTGGGGACACCGTCCTGACATCCAGCACTCTCTACATCCACCTCTCAAAACTCACAGCCGTGCAGTCTCCAACCCCAATGATTTTGTGCTTTACATACAAACAGCATTTGCCACAATCTGAACATGCACCGCTGTGCTGCCAAAGGGAGGCAGAACAATCCTCCAGTTACACTCGGGATTACCACTTATCCACCAAAATGGAATGTGCTTCAGTGCAATTAAGCTTATAACAAAGAATGTGCCATTCTTCCTATCAGATGCCTTCCAGGCTCCCTCATTTCTCTAGATAAGCAACACTCCATTTCCAGAAGATTCCATGATGAGAAAGCCACACACGGGGTTTCCTGACACCTCTCACCCCTCTTGCTGCATTTCCAGCTCTCTGGGCAGGCAGCCTCCTGCCAACAGCTCCCCATCTCCAGTGCACCACGACGTGGGGAGTGCTTGATGGGACAAGCCCTGGAGGATGGCACATCACGGCTGGAGGGCTGCCTGCCCAGCAGCATCACACTGCCTAACAGCCAGGGTTCAGCATGGCCTTGTGAGCTCCATGGGCACCACATGGGCAGCACACCCAAAGACATCCCAGACTTCCATCCCAGTGCTGTCCTGGTGGAAAAACACAAGCAGGGACTTCAGTACAGCCTGATGTGAGGAAATCCCCCTCCCACTCTTCAGACAGCGCTTTGCAATGAAGCACAAAGCCATTTCACACCTTTGCTAACAGCTCATTTCCTACATTTGCTCGTGATATTACTATGCAAAGCAGTGTCAAAGCATGATAGCATCCCCTGTGCCACCCACACTGCCCTGATGAGGCACACTGCCCATGCCAGCCTGCAGCCAGCACCAGTGGGAGTTTCCCCATGGTCAGCCCACTCCTTGTGGATTTATTTTCTCCATGGGAACCTCTGCCATGGAGTCAATCAGGTACTACAGGCTGCCATGAGGTCACCTCACAGCTTCTCTTCTCCAGGCTGAAGACAAGATGGAGCTCCACTACACTCCAAAAGCAGGCCATCTTCTGGGGAAACATTCATGCACATGAAGTCAGACTTTTCCCATTGGAGTCACACAGCATTACTCCTTGCACAAAGAGACGACGCTTCCCCCAACGGAGACAGAACGCAGAAAGACAGAGATGTGCAGCCGCAGAGCACACAGACACTCTTTGGCAATGTCTGCATTTATTCCTCATCAGAGGGGACAGGCTTTACCAAACAGTGCTCTGTGGGAATGGAGGCTGACAGTCACACAGCGAGGTTCATGCGGTCACACAGCCCAGCAGCAGCTGCACATCGCTTCCTTCACAGCACTGGGGCTGTTTGTGTGTCCAGAGCAGTGACCAAGGAAACGACACCCAGGGATTGCAGGATGGAGCAGCAGCTCACGGCCTTCAGAGCAGGAAGGAGGAGCAGGCGGAGCCCAGCACTGCTGTGTGCCATGAGATGGGCAATGGGCACAGCGGGAGGATGGCAGCACCCTGCAGAGCCCCGCTGAACGACTCCAGCAGATGTTTATGATTCCCCTCGACATGAATCAAAGGCAGCTCCTTTCTGCTGAAAGCTCAACCAAAACAGAACATGACTGCAGCAAAACCAAAGTCTCCCTCTTCACAGTGAGGAATTCTGCCTCTATAATTAATGACCACGGCTGCATTCCCCGCGGCACCCACAGCCTCTACGTGGATGAGTGGTAAAAAGGTTAAAAGCAGTTTTAGCATGCAATCAGAGAGTGTAAATTTAAGAAGAGCAATTAAGAAGAAGAGCACTTCCTTCCGTGAACACTGATGCATAAATGTCTTCTGCATGTTAATTTAGTGCTCTTCTGAAGCTTACTTTCTGGACTCAGCCTGGCTAAGAGCAACGCAGCACTACAGGTGCTCAGGATTCTCCCTGTTGTGTATCTGATCAGCACAGAGCCACTCCTATCACATGCTTTGTGTGCATGTGCCCACGCTCAGTGCTACCCAACAGCCTTCATCTTTTGGGTAACAGTGACCAGAGATGTCTGCGATGTCACAGGCTCAGTAAGGATCCTGCTGTGTGTGGGCTGGGATATGGAGCTGTAACACAAGAGTTGAGCTGCGAACTGAAAGAGCAGCAACACATTTCAGTTAAACTGCACAAGGCTGAGGCTCAGCCATGGCCTTTCCCCTCCCATACACATCCAGCCCACTAGCTTCATGGCTTTGTTGCCCTTTTTTTCATGTAAATAGTGCTTGTGTGGCCCAAGACAACTCCTCCTTGCTCCACGCAGCCCAGGCGGCCACAAGGTTGGACACCCATGGCTCTGAACACCGATGGTCATCCGAGGAGGTGCCAGAGGCACATTGCACAACACACAAACCACACAGCACTCCTCTCATCCCATCCCTGTACAGCAGCACTAATTTTAGCAGCACTGCTCTTTTCCCACACCCCAATCTGGCACGTCCTGCAATGGCTCCTGAGCCACCAGGGTCACTTTCCTTTCTATCTGCACAGATGACAAACTCACCATGGACATCAAAGAGCAGATGCTATCTACAGACATCAAAAAATGTAACTTCGGCATACAGGGAATACACCCAGCTGCTGCCACTCCCCAAACGGGGAACTCCATCATCTCATTTGGACGCTGAAAGGCCGTCTTTCCCTGACCCGAGGAAAGGAAATTCGTTTTGCAGAAAGCTGCAGATGCCAACAGCAATTTGACAAAATTAACCAGACTAAAAAATGCTGCCTGCTGTGTCAGACAGCGAGCAAAGAGGAAAAGCTCACATCTCCTGTTTTCCAGGACCTCGCAGAGCAGCTCAGCATGAGCGAGTCACCAACATGGCAGCTTGAGAGCCGAGCTGCTGGAGGGACATGGAGCACCTCCAACACCCAGCTGTGCAAGAGCACCAGTGCTGGCACACATCACAGCATCACAGAATGGTTGGGTTGGAAGGGACCTCAAGGATCA
>NW_024966647.1:0-2824 GCF_019238085.1 Lagopus leucura
CCCGGGGAAGGAGGGACCCCCCCGCATCCCATTGCATCCTTACCCCAGCCCCCCCCCCCGCATCCCATTGCATCCTTACCCCAACCCCCCCCCCGCCCGGACCCCCGGTGCCCCCCAGGGCCGAATCCCCTCCCAGCCCTGCATCCCTGCGCTCCGCCAAAGGGGCACGGAGGGCTTTGAGCCCCGCGCGGCTCTGGGGGCAGCAGCGCAGGGCTGGAGGATGGGGGGAGGAGGGTCTCGCCGCTGTTTGCCTCGCCCCAAACGGCGTTTCATCAGCGCTTCTCTTTCCCTCCTGCTAATGGGCTGCGCGGGCCCCGCTGGGACGCGGCGTCAGGGTAAGTGCGGGGTGGGGCTGAGCTGGAAAGGGGGGGTCCGGGCCCTTGGGACTCTCCCTCCTCTCCCTTCCAGGCAGCTTAAGGGGCTTCCAGAAGGGCTGGATGCTCACAGAAGGGCCGGGCCTCACGCCTGGGACCCCTCCTCGCATCCTGGCTCCTGCCCTCACGGCGCCGACCCCGAAGCACCGGGGGATGAGGACCCCCGTGGGGCTGCAGCCCCGGCCCCGGTGCTTCTGAGGCCGAGCCGGGTGCGCAGGGAGCCCACGGTGCCGTTCTGGCACGGGGACAGGAGCGGGGCGATGGGGTTCGGCGGCAGAGCAGGCAGGGACAGCTCGCAGTGCCCAGACCCCCGCTAAGCCCGCGCCATCCCGTGCCGTCCTTCCGACACCAAACCCGTACCAGAACCGCGCCAACCGTGCCACCAAAACCCTGCCAAGGCACCGGCGCCGGGCAGAGCTGTGGAGTCCCCCTTCCACCCACGGAGGGCTCTCGGCCGGCAGCGAGGGCAGCTCGAAGGAGCTCGGCTGCAGCGGCTTCAACTCCGGATTTATTGCAAAAAAAAAACGAGTCCTGGAGCCGCACGGTGCTGGCGCTCCGCTCGCTCGGCTCCGCGTTCCCTGCACGGCCCCAAGGAGGGGAGCCCCGTCCCGGCGGGCCTGGAGACCCCCCCCATTGCAGGGGCACGGCTGCGCTACGAGGGCCGGTGGTCGCCGTGGCTGTCCTGGCTGCGCCCCGCGTCGAGGCCAGGGTCGGCAGCGGAGGGCGCCGGCTGCTGCGCGTCCCCGTCCTCACGGGGCACGGCGCTGGGCGGTGGGACGGCACCCGCTCCTCCTTCCTCCGGTGCGGGGGGGTCGGGACGAACGGGAAGGCGGGGGCTGCAGACCCCGGTCCCGTCATCCAGGCAAACCCCGCCGAGCGGCTCTCCCGGGGCCGGTCCGTCCTCCCGGGGCCGGGCTGCGGCTCCTCCGTCCCCCGGCGCCTCGTCCTCGCGAGCCGGCGCCGGCTGAGCCGCCGCGCCCTCGCCGCCCTCCTCCCCGGTGGCCGCCGGCGTGACCCGCTGGTGGCACATGGGACACGTGTCCTGCACGTAGAGCCACTTGCGGAGGCAGGCGCCGTGGAAGAAGTGGTGGCAGGAGGTGACAACGGCCACCTGCATGTCCTGCGGGCACGGAGGGGGCGTCACCCGGTGCCGGGCTGCCGGGGGGGGGGGGGCAGAACGGGGTCCTCGCAGAGGGGCTCACCTGGAAGCAGATGGCACAGACATCATCGTGGTCCCTCAGCTGCCCGCGCGTCGCCCGGGGCAGGGAGCTGATCTTCTTGGCAGCCTCTCGTCGCAGCAGGAAGCTCCTCCAGCCCGACTGGGCGCGCAGCCAGACGTTGAAATAGGAATGGATGATGATGACCGAGGCTCCCATCCAGCTCCACTCCCCGAACACGGACTCCCAGGTGCCGTAGGCCACCACGCACACGGCCACCAGGAACTCCAGCACGCGGCTCACGGCGTTCACGCAGTAGATGATCTCGTCCATGCGCTCCAGCGGCGCGTCCTGCAGCAGCTCCACCATGAACAGGCCGTAGATGAAGAGCGTGCCCATCACCTGCGGGGCAGTGGGACGCGTGCTGCTGCTGGGAGCCGGCCTGCAGAGCCCTGCCCGGCGTCCCCCCCCTCCCCAATAACGGGTCTGGCTGAGGTTCACAAGAATCACAAGAATCCCAAGGTTGGAAACGACCTCTAAGATCATCCAGTCCAACCGCCTCCTCATTGCCACCACTGGTACTAAACCACATCATGCAGCTCCTCATCCAGGCGCCTCTTGAACACCACCAGGGACGGCGCCTCCACCACCTCCCTGTGCAGCCATTGCACTGCCTGACCACCCTCTGAGAGAAGAAGTTCTTCCTCATGTCCAACCTGAACCTCCTCTGCTACAACCTGCGGCCATTGCCCCGTGTGCTGCTCGTTGCCTGGGAGAAGAGGCCAAATCCCTCTTCACCGCAGCCTCCCTTCAGGAAGTTGTACAGTGCAGTGAGCTCTGCCCTGAGCTCCTCTTCTCCACTCTGAACAATCCCAGCTCCTCAGCAGCCCTGTGCTCCACACCCCTCACCATTTTGTTGCCCTTCTCTGCACGCTCCAGGGCCTCAACATCTTTCCTGTAGTGAGGGGCCCAAAACTGAACACAGCACTCGAGGTGCAGCCTCCCCAGAGCTGAGTGCAGGGGATGCTCCCCTCCCTGCTCTGCTGGCCATTCCTCATGCAGGCCAGGATGCTGTTGGCCCTCTTGGCCACCTGGGCACCCTGTGGGCTCGTGTTCAGCCCAACACCAACCAACACCCCCAGCTCCCTTTGCTCTTCACAATCATCCAAGCTCTCATCCCCAAGCCTTTGTGCTGCATGGGGTTGTTGTGGCCAAAATGCAGGACCCGACACTTGGCCTTGTTAAACCTCATCCCATTCATCTCAGCCCAGCGATCCAGCTGATCCAGATCCC
>NW_024966648.1:0-1960 GCF_019238085.1 Lagopus leucura
TCATGGGGCCCCACGTTCAGACCTGAGGGGCGGGGGGAGGGGAGGAAAGGGTTGGGGTTATGGGGCAGAGGGGGGGTTGGGGTCACTATGGGGCTGCAGGAAGCTATGGGGCTGGAAGAGGGCTATGGGGTTTCTATAGGGCTGGAGGGGGTTATGGGGTTTCTATGGGGCTGGGGGGGTCTATGGAGTCACTGTGGGGCTAGAGGAGGGTTCTTATGGGGCTGGGAGGGAGAGGGCTATGGGGTTCCTATAGGGCTGGGGGTTCTATGGGGTCTCTATAGGGGCTCAGGGGGTCTATGGGGTTTCTATAGGGCTGGGGGGGCTTTGGGTTCCTATGGTGATTGGGGGGTCTATGGGGTCACTGTGGGGCTAGAGAAGGGTTCTTATGGGGCTGGGAGGGAGAGGGCAATGGGGTTCCTATAGGGCTAGGGGGGTCCTTGGGGGTTCTATAGGGCTGGGAGGGGGGGGCGCTCTGGCTTCCTATGGGGCTGGGGGGATCCATGGGGTCACTGTGGGGCTGGAGGGGAGCTATGGGGCTGGGAGGGAAGGCGCTATAGGGTTCCTACGGGGCTGTGGGGGATCTGTTGGGTTCCTATGGGGCTGGGGGCGTCAATGGGGTGAAGGCTGGGGGTCAGGCCCCCCCCCCTGGACGTCCCCTGCCCCATTTTAGGGTCGTACGCAGGGGCGGTGGTGGCCATGCCCCTGGCGGGGGTCCTGGTGCAGTACACCGGCTGGAGCTCCGTCTTCTACGTCTATGGTGGGACCCCCGGGCTGCCCCACAACCCCCCTGACCCCGTGACCCCCATCCCATGACCCCTGACCCCATAACCCCTGACCCTATGACCCTTTACATCCCCTGCCTGACCCCATTACCCCGCCATCCCATAACTGCTGACCCCATGACCCTTTCTATCTCCTCCCTGACCCATAAACTCCCCTGACCCCGTGACCCCCCCATCCCATAACCCCTGACCCCACCACCTCTCCCTGACCCCGTAACCCCTGACCCCATGACCCTTAATATCCCCTCCCTGACCCCATTATTCCACCATCCCATAACTCCTGACCCCATAACCCCTGACCCCATGACCTCTCCCTGACCTCATAACCCTTTGTATCCCCTCCCTGACCCTGTTACCCCTCCCTGACCCCGTGACCCCCCATCCCATGACCCCTGACCCCATAACCCCTGACCCTATGACCCTTTATGTCCCCTGCCTGACCCCATTACCCTGCCATCCCATAACCGCTGACCTCATGACCTCTCCGTGACCCCATAACCCCTGACCCCATGACCCTTTGTATCTCCTCCCTGACCCCATAACCCTTCCTGACCCCCCTGACCTCTGACCCTGTGACCCCATGACCTTTTGTAACCTTTCCCTGACCCCATAACCCCTTCTGACTCCCTGACCCCGTGACATCTGACCCTGTGACCCCATGACCGTTTATAACCTCTCTGACCCCATAACCCCTCCCTGACCTCACGACCCCTCTCACTCCATCCCCCCGACCTTTGACCCCGTGCCCTCTGACCCCGTGACCCCGCAGGCAGTTTCGGGGTCTGCTGGTTCTTCTTTTGGGTTCTGGTTTCGTACGAGAGCCCCGCGGTTCATCCCACCATCAGCGCCGAGGAGAGGAAATACATCGAGGAGAGCATCGGGGAGAGCGTGGGCAGCAACCCGCTGCTGGTGGGCTGGGGTCAGGGGTCAGGGGTCATGGGGTCATGGGGTTCAGGGGTCATCGGGTCAGGGGTTGTGGGGTCAGAGGGTTATAGGGTTATAGGGGGTTATGGGGTTGTGGGGTTATGGGGTGATGGGGCTGTGGGGTTATGGGGTCAGGAGGCTATGGGGTTATAGGGTTAGGAGATTATAGGGAGTTACAGGGTCGGGTTTCTTGTGGGGTCAGGGGAGTGGGGGGTCACGGGGTTATAGGGGGTTATGGGGTGGGGGGCGGGGGG
>NW_024966649.1:0-2092 GCF_019238085.1 Lagopus leucura
TCCTACTGCAATGCTCTCCTATTGCAATGCTCTCCTATTGCAATGTTGTCCTATTGCAATGCTCTCCCATCGCAACACATCCGTTTTTGCAACACCCTCGCCATTGCAACTCTCTCTTGCAATGCCATTTCCCAAAGCAAATTGCCCCCCCTTGCAATGCACTCCCCATTGCAATCCTCTCCTTCTTGCAACCCACTCGCCTGCTTGCACTTGCTGCAATGCTCTCCCTCCTGCAACCTGCTTGCCCACTGCACTCAGATCCTTGCTGCAATGCTTTCCTCGTTGCAGCATGCTGCCCCATTGCAATGCACCTCCTGTTGCAACATGCTTTCCTCTTGCAGCTGCCCCACTTTTGCAATGCCAGCCCATTCCGTGCTGCAACCCAGCCCCCCTCACTGCAACCCATCCAGCTGCTGTGCCACCACCCCTGTTGCAACGCAACTCCTGCTGCAAAGAGCTTTCCCACTCTTGCAAGCTCCTGATTGCACTACCTTGTTGCAACGCCTTCCTTGTTGCAACGCCTTCCTTGTTGCAGTGCCTTCCTCCTTGCAATGCACAGCTCCCTTGCACTGTGCTCCCTGTTGCAGGTACGGCCGGCGGTCCAGCAGCCGGGCGCTGTGTGAGGAGCCCATGGGTGCTGCTGGGTGCTGAGCGCCGGGTGCGGTGCTGACTGCGTGGCCCAGCAGTGCCTGGGGGGGGGGCCCGGGCGCGGGGTCCTGCAACATCTGCAGCCCCTCAGCCCCCCTCACATTGCCCCCAGACCCCCAAAATAAACCTCATTGCAGCCACCTCCTGCTTCTGCCTGGTGCTGGGGGTGCTGGGAGCTGGTGCTGGGAACGGGCGCAGCAGGGTGTGCAGTGGTGTGCGTGCAGCTGTGTGTGAGCATGGAGAGCAAGGGTGCAGCTGTGCTGCTGTCTGTGCCCAGCGAGCACGAGGTGTGTGCACAAGTTGTGCACTGTGCACACTTAGCACTGCACTGTGCACACTTAGCAATGAATTATGCACACACAGCCTTGCACTGTGCACACTCAGCCTTGCACCATTGCTCTGTGCACACGCGTCCACCAGTCTTTGCGGACGGTTGGAGCTCCTCCCGCCAGAGCCGCTCTGCACTGCGCTCTCTGTGGTCCGAAGTCCTCCAGGCGGTGCAGCGGCGCTTTCCGTCCACCAGGTGGCGGTACAGAGCACTGCGCATGCGCAGACCCTGCCTCAGTTTCCCCACCCGACCCCACCGGGTTGGGCTCTGCACTCATCTCAGTGCCCCCCGCCTGGGTCTTCCCGCCCCCCCCCCCCCATAGCAATGACCCCAATGAGGACCCCAACCTGTAATTAGCCCGCAATTAATGACCTTCAGTGGTGCTGCTGGGGCTGCTATGGGGGGATGTGGGGACAGGGGGGGCGCCGTGCTGCATCTCTGCATCCCCTCTGTCCCCCTGCCCCACGTTGGGGGGACACCCGGGGGTCCTCATGTCCCCGTGTTCCCAAATCCCTGTGTCCCCACATCTCAATGTCCTTATGTCCCCATTTCCCCACTTCCCCTTTTCCCACACCCCCGTCCCCATGTCCCCCCACCCTTGGCTCACCCCTCTGTGGCGCTTTTGTGCCTTTTCTTAAAGTGAAAGAGAAGAAAAGCAGCTCCCGTGTCCCCAGACCCACAGAACTGGGGCAGCGCAGGGTGGGCACGGTGCAACCCGTGTCCCTTCCGCCCCCCATGCGCGTCCCCCCGCCACGACGTCCCCTCTCCCACCGATGCCTTTATCCCTGAAAATGCATCTTTGGCCCCATTTTAGCACACAGAGGGGGTTTGTGGGGCTGGGGAGGGGTGCATGGGGGGGTCACTTTGTGTGTGCGTTTGCACACGTGTGTGCAGTGCCCTTCACCCTGCAGCCAGGAGATGTCAGCACAGCTGCAGGCAGCGGAGTTGGGCTGGGTGTGAGGGTGTGCACACGCGTGCTTGCACAGTTTGCACACGCAGATCCATGCCTGCCCGGCTCTGTGCGTCCCCCCATTTGCACAGCTGCACACGTGCCATGCATGCATGCACCATCCGTGCACGCTGCTCTGTGTCCCAGCAGCACGATGTGTGTGCGGG
>NW_024966649.1:2192-4843 GCF_019238085.1 Lagopus leucura
GGGGGGGGTGCTGCCCCACGGGGTGCAAAACTGCTGGCTGCAAGCCAGCGTCTGTAAGCCGCTGCAGCGATAAGCTGCTCTGCCCCCTAAGCCCCCGATCCGACAGCTTGGGGGGGGGATGGGGGTCACACACACACACGAGGTGCTCTGCATCCACACCACCCCGTCCCCGAGGTGCTGCATCCGAGCTGCAGCGCTGCCCCGCTGCAACCATGTGGGCCTCGCCGCTGCTGCTGCTGCTGCCTCTGTGCCTGGCCGTGCTGCTGCTGGGGCTGCTGGCACAGCGCCTGCTGGGTTCTGCTGGGAATCCCTTTGCACACCCAGCCCCCCGATCCCCCCGGCCCTTGGTGACGGACCAGCACACCCGTAACAGAGTGCTGAGGAGGGGTGAGTCTGTGTGTGCGTCTGTCTGTCCGTCTGCTCATCCCCGCGGGCTCACGCCGTGCAGTTGCAGTGCGCGTGCTGCATGTGAGCGCGGCGCCTGCTGCAGCCACACATGCAGGGCAGCGCGTGGTTGTGAGCTGCGTGCTGCACCGGTGCACACTGCACAGCTCCATGTTGCATGCTGCATGCGTTCATCTTGCATGCTGCACAGACATGCACGGCGTGCTGCACCAATGTGCACTGCACGTCTGCATATTGCATGCTGCATGCGTGTATGTTGCACGCTGCACGGGTGCACACTGCACACTGTCTGGGTGCATACTGCACGCTGCGTGGCTCCATACTGCACACTGTGTGGATGTGCACTGCGTGCTGCACGAGTGCACGCTGCATGGCTGCATGTTGCATGCTGGGTGGATATGCACTGTGTGCTGGATGAGTGCACGCTGCACAGATGCATCTTGCACACTTCATGAGTGCACATTGCATGCGCTGTGGATGTGCACCGCGTGCTGCATCGGCGCACACAACGTGGGTGCAAACTGCATGCTGTGTGGGTGCACGCCTCCTGCTGCTGCATGCAAGCAGCACAACGCTCCTCTCTCCATGCACAGGGTTCAGTGCTGCACGCGTGCCGCAGGATTTGGATGCTGTTGTCATTGGCAGTGGCATTGGGGGGCTGGCAGCTGCGTGCATCCTGGCCAAGGTGGGCAAACGTGTGCTGGTGCTGGAGCAGCACGACCAGGCCGGGGGCTGCTGCCACACCTTCCAGGAGCGGGGCAATGAGTTTGACGTGGGTAAGGAGCAGTGTGCATTGGTGGTGCTTGCAGCGTGCGATCGTGCATCCAACCTGCAGCACAACGGCTGTGCAAAGCGTGCATGCAGCACGTGTGATGTCGGCGTGGGCAGGGTGTGCGTGGCGCATGCATTGTTTGCATGTGGGGTGAATGGGCGCAGAGCATGCGTGCAGCGTGCACGAATGCATGATGTCTGCAGCGTGCACAGCATCTGCCTGCAGTGCGTGTGTGTGCATGCAGTGTGTGTGCATCGTGCGTGTGTGCATGCAGTGTGCAGGCCACGTGTGTGTGCACATGCGCCGTGCATACCGTATGCATGCAGAATGCGTGCACACACCGCATGCCTGCCCTCCTGGTGCCTGCAGGCATCCACTACGTGGGGCAGATGCACGAGGGCAGCATGCTGCGTGTGCTGCTGGACCAGCTGACAGACGGGCAGCTGTGCTGGCAGCGCCTGCCTGACCCCTATGATGAGGTGACCCTGGGCCCGCGCTGCTATCAGCTCCGTGCCGGCAAAGCTGCCTTCGTTGCTGCGTTGGAGGAGCAGTTCCCTGAGGAGAAGGCGGCGATCCGGGAGTTCATGAGGCTGTCCAAGGTGGGGCTGTGCTGGGGGAGTGTGGGGGGGTGATGGGGGTGGGGGTCAGCCGAGCTGCTGGGGGAGGTGGTGCCCATGTGGGTCTGTGGGTGTTTGGGTTGGGCTGGGGGTGACAAGGTGGTTGTGGTGGCTGTGGGGATAGAGGGGATGGGGGTGGAGGGGACAGGGGTAGTGGCCATAGGGGGACATGGATGGTGGGGACAGGGGGGACGTGGAGGGGATGTGAGTATCGGTAGGGTTGGCTGGGAGAAGGGTGGTGGGGGCCATGGGGAAGATACGGATGGGGGGCGTGAGGGATGGGGGTGGATGGGACACGGGTGGTGGCCGTGGGGGAGCATGAGTGGCGGGGACACGGGGAGCAAGAGTAGTGGCCATAGTTGGGACATGGATGGTGGCTATGGGGAGGACATGGGTGGAGAGCAATGAGGGACATGGGTGGTGGCCATGAGGGGGCAGGGATGGTGGGGATGTGGGGGACACGGGTGGTAACCGCGATCAGGACACGGGCAGCAGAGTTGGCTGGGAGATGTGGATGGCGGCCATGGGGAGGAGATGGGTGGTGGGGACATGAGTTGTGGGGATGGAGGCGGTGGGGACGTGGACATCGGTAGCGGCCATGGGAGGACATCTGTGGTTGGGACATGGATGGTGGCCGTGGGGAGGACGTGGGTGGTGGGGACACAGGTGATGGGGTTAGCTAGGTGGGGGCACAGGGGACATGGGTGGTGACCACGATCAAGACACGGGTGGAGGGTTGGGGAGCGCACGGATGGTGGCCATGGGGAGGACGTGGGTGGTGGGGATGGGGGTGGTGGGGAAATGGACAGAGGTGGTGGCCGTGGGGGGGGAGCGGGTGGTCGGGACACGGGTGGTGG
>NW_024966649.1:4853-5854 GCF_019238085.1 Lagopus leucura
CTGGGATGAGCGCGGATGGGACGCGGCGGCGGCCACGGGGGGGGGGGCAAAGGTGGCGGGGATGTTGGGTGGCAGCCATGCAGGGGACGAAGGCGGCGGTGGGGTGACGCGGAGCCGTGCGGTGCAGCTGGCCTCCAGGCACGTGGCGCTGCTGGCGCTGCTGAAGATGGCGCCGCGCTGGCTGGCGGCCATGTTGGTGCGCAGCGGCCTGTTGCACTGCCTGTCGCCCGTCTTCCGCATGGCGGCCACCAGCCACAGCGAGGCGGTGGCCCGGCTGACGGACAACCAGGACCTGCGTGCCCTGCTCAGCTACCTCTTCTATGGTCAGCGGCTGTCGTGACAGGGAGGGGGCTATCGCGACAGAGAGTGGGCTGTCATGATGGGGAGGGGGCTATTGAGAGAGGGAGTAGGCTATCGTGATGGGGAGGGTGCTATAGTGATGGGGAGGGTGATATAGAGACAGGGAATAGGCTATCGTGATGGAGAGGAGGCTATCATGACAGAGTGGGCTATCACAACAGGGAGGAGGATGTTGTGACAGAGAGGGGGCTATTGTCCCCTATGCCCCCCAAGGAGGGGGGTATTGTGATAGGGAGGGCACTGCTGCAACGGGAGGAGGGCTGTGTCGTGGTACAGCAGGACATTGCTGCAGGAGAGGTGGGCTGTGTCACGATAGGGTGAGGTGGGTTGCAACAGGGGGTGGCTGTATCATGATAGGGAAGGCCATGTTGTGGTAGAGGATGGCTGTATCACGATGGGGAGGGCCTTGTCATGACAGAGGATGGCTATATCGTGATGGAGAGGGCCATGTCATGACAGAGGATGGCTATATCATGATATGGAAGGCCACACTGTGGTAGGGGAGGGCCCTATCACGATGGGGAGGGCCATGTCATGACAGAGTACGGCTGTATCATGACGGGGAGGGCCACATCGCGCTAGGGGAGGGTCGTATCACGACGGGGAGGGCCAAGTCGTGACAGAGGACGACCGCCCCGTGT
>NW_024966650.1:0-837 GCF_019238085.1 Lagopus leucura
GGGCTTGGTTCTATAGTGGGGGCGTAGCTATATGGGGAGCGTGGTTATGCAGTGGGGGCGTGGCTTTGGGAGGGGGCGTGGTTATATGGGAAGGGGCGTGGTTATTGGACGGCGTGGTTATGTGGAAGGGGCGTGGCTATAGGAGGGGGCGTGGTTATCGGAGGGGGAGTGGTTATCTGGAGGCGGCATGGTTATATGGAAGGGGCGTAGCTATGGGATAGGGCGTGGTTATCTGGAAGGGGCGTGGCTATAGAAGGGGGCGTGGCTATGTGGAAGTGGGCTTGGTTCGGGGCGTGGCTATATGGGGAGCGTGTTTATGCAGTGGGGGCGTGGCTTTGGGAGGGGGCGTGGTTATAGGAGGGGGCATGGTTATGTAGAAGGGGCGTGGCTATAGGAGGGGGCGTGGCTATATGGAAGGGGCGTGGTTATCGGAAGGGGAGTGGTTATTTGGAGGCAGCATGGTTATCTAGAAGGGGCGTGGCTATAGGAGGGGGCGTGGACATTGAAGAGGGCGTGGCTATGGAAGGGGGCGTGGCTATGTGGAGGTGGGCTTGGTTCAGGACGTGGCTATATGGGGAGCGTGGTTATGCAGTGGGGGCGTGGCTTTGGGAGGGGGCGTGGTTATATGGGAAGGGGCGTGGTTATAGGAGGAGGCTTAGTTATGTGGAGGTGTGTGGCTATAGGAGGGGGCGTGGTTATTTGGAAAGGCGGGGTTGTCTGGAAAGGGGCGTGGCTATGCGGAGGGGGGCGTGGTTATGTAGCAGTGGGGCACGGCAGCAGGAAAGGAGGAACGGGACAAAATGGGGGCTATGGATGGGAGCTGGGTAACAGGAAGGG
>NW_024966650.1:847-1684 GCF_019238085.1 Lagopus leucura
GGGCTTGGTTCTATAGTGGGGGCGTAGCTATATGGGGAGCGTGGTTATGCAGTGGGGGCGTGGCTTTGGGAGGGGGCGTGGTTATATGGGAAGGGGCGTGGTTATTGGACGGCGTGGTTATGTGGAAGGGGCGTGGCTATAGGAGGGGGCGTGGTTATCGGAGGGGGAGTGGTTATCTGGAGGCGGCATGGTTATATGGAAGGGGCGTAGCTATGGGATAGGGCGTGGTTATCTGGAAGGGGCGTGGCTATAGAAGGGGGCGTGGCTATGTGGAAGTGGGCTTGGTTCGGGGCGTGGCTATATGGGGAGCGTGTTTATGCAGTGGGGGCGTGGCTTTGGGAGGGGGCGTGGTTATAGGAGGGGGCATGGTTATGTAGAAGGGGCGTGGCTATAGGAGGGGGCGTGGCTATATGGAAGGGGCGTGGTTATCGGAAGGGGAGTGGTTATTTGGAGGCAGCATGGTTATCTAGAAGGGGCGTGGCTATAGGAGGGGGCGTGGACATTGAAGAGGGCGTGGCTATGGAAGGGGGCGTGGCTATGTGGAGGTGGGCTTGGTTCAGGACGTGGCTATATGGGGAGCGTGGTTATGCAGTGGGGGCGTGGCTTTGGGAGGGGGCGTGGTTATATGGGAAGGGGCGTGGTTATAGGAGGAGGCTTAGTTATGTGGAGGTGTGTGGCTATAGGAGGGGGCGTGGTTATTTGGAAAGGCGGGGTTGTCTGGAAAGGGGCGTGGCTATGCGGAGGGGGGCGTGGTTATGTAGCAGTGGGGCACGGCAGCAGGAAAGGAGGAACGGGACAAAATGGGGGCTATGGATGGGAGCTGGGTAACAGGAAGGG
>NW_024966651.1:0-1149 GCF_019238085.1 Lagopus leucura
CTCCTCTCCTCTCCTCTCCTCTCCTCTCCTCTCCTCTCCTCTCCTCTGTTTTTTTTTTCTTTTTTCTTGCTCTTTTTTTTAAATCTTGGTTGAACAATAAGATCTGATCTCACAAACAGCTGTGAAAAAAGTGTTTAGTCACTTGTACACAGATAAGTTTAAAGAGAATCTGACCAGTTTTTTAAATGTATGTACAATTAACTGTATATTTAATAAAAAATGGCAACACAAACAAAAATTTTACTATTTCTGTACAAAAAACAAGATATGACAAGTAGTTTTGAAACTGCAACAACATTCATTCAAGAAGCTCATATATGAATTGATACTTTTCTGTCACAAATTCAATTATGGCAAAAAAAAATGATACTTAAAGAAATGTTTCAGTTGCATTTTTCAGTTTTGATTAAATGAGTAGAAAAATATTTTCAAAATAGTGAAAAATATATGTCATTGCTAATGTACAAGAAAAGACTATGAACGTGTGTGTACTCTGATTTTCATATTTAATATTAGTACTGAACCTGTGGTTTTAGGTGCTCACTGCTGCTTATTATCTCAAGCTAATCTGACCTTTTCCATGCTTATGAAAAAGCTAACGGTTATGCCACATTGCTTACCTATGATGTATACTACAGATGTAAGAATATGGCATCTTCTCTACATTATGGCTAAGATATGTAAGGTTATGTTTTGGATTGTACTCTAATAGAAAGATGGTAACTACTCATTCTGCACCACAGGAAAATAGTGAAAATTAAACGGATAGATAAAATTCCATCTCAATTTAGACTGAGATGTGATTGAATTTAAAAAATAAATAAATAAATAAGGATAAAAATACAGAAAAAAAAAAGATAAGTCCCTCTTTCAGAAAAAAAGCGGTATTACTATAGTTACCAACAGAAACAAGAGAGAGTGAATTAGGTTTGTCTGTATGTCTCTTACTAGTTTTTAAATAAAAAAAACTAGAATAGTAAAGAAACAAATGGTCAGAGTTTCTGTTTACTTCAGTATCAGTTACTGTATGTTAATGAACACCATGGTGGTTCCAAGACAAGATTCTCAATCATAGGAAAATTCCAGTTCTCATCATCACCAAAAACTCTGAAGGACTGATCAACATTGTTTCCTAAATTGTTAATGTCT
>NW_024966652.1:0-1480 GCF_019238085.1 Lagopus leucura
TGGGTTTTTGGCAGTCCCAATGTCCCCATGGGTTTGGGGCAGTCAAAATGTCCCCTGGGATTGGGGCAGTTCCAGTGTCCCCATGAGTTTGGGGCAGTCCCAATATCCCCATCGGTTTGGGGCAGTCACAATATCCCCGTGGGTTTGGGGCAGTCCCACTGTCCCCTGGGTTTGGGGCAGTCCCAATGTCCACTGCGTTTGAGGCAGTCAAAACTCCCCCTGGGTTTTTGGCAGTCCCAATGTCCCATGGGTTTGGGGCAGTCCCAGTGTCCCACGGGTTTTAGGCAGTCCTAATATCCCCTGGGTTTGGGGCAGTCCCAATGTCCCCTGGGTTTGGGGCAGTCCCATTGTCCCCATGGGTATAAAGCAGTCCCAATATCCCCATGGGTTTTAGGCAGTCCCAATATCCCCATGGGTTTGGGGCAGTCCTAGTGTCCCCATGTGTTTGGGGCAGTCCCAATGTCCCCTTGGGATTTGGGCAGTCCCACTGTCCCCATGGTTTGGGGCTGTCACAGTGTTCCCATGGGTTTGGGGCAGACCCAATGTCCCCATAGGTATGGGGCAGTCCGAAAGTCCCCTGGGTTTGGGGCAGTCCCAATGTCCCCATGGGTTTGGGGCAGTCCCAGTGTCCCCATGGGTTTGGGGCAGTCCCAATGTCCCCTGGGTTTGGGGCAGTCCCAATGTCCCTGTGGGTTTTGGGCAGTCCCAGTGTCCCCATGGGTTTGGGGCAGTCCCAATGTCCCCTGGGTTTGGGGCAGTCCCAATGTCCCCATGGGTTTGCGGCAGTCCCAATGTCCCCTGTGGATTTGGGGCAGTCCCAGTGTCCCCTGGGTTTGGGGCAGTCCCAGTGTCCCCATGGGTTTGGGGCAGTTCCACTGTCCCATGGGTTTGGGGCAGTCCCAGTGTCCCAGTGGGTTTGGGGCAGTCCCATTGTCCAGATGGGATTGGGGTAGTCCCAGTGTCCCAGTGGGTTTGGGGCAGTCCCAATTTCCCCTGGGTTTGGGGCAGTCCCATTGTCCAGATGGGTTTGGGGCAGTCCCAGTGTCCCCGTGGGTTTGGGGCAGTCCCAGTGTCCCCTGGTTTTTAAGCGGTCCCAATATCCCCATGGGTTTTAGGCAGTCCCAATGTCCCCCTGTGTTTGGGGCAGTCCCAATGTCCCCATGAGTTTGGGGCAGTCCCAATGTCCCCTTGGTTTGGGGCACTCCCAATGTTCTCATGGGTTTGGGGCAGTCCCGATGTCCCCATGGGTTTGGGGCAGTCCCAATATCCCCATGGGTTTGGGGCAGTCCCAGTGTTCCCATAGGTTTGAGGCAGTCCCATTCTCCCATGGGTTAGGGGCAGTCCCAATGTCCCCTGTGGATTTAGGGCAGTCCCAGTGTCCCCTGGGTTTAGGGCTCTCCCAGTGTCCCCATGGGTTTGGGGCAGTCCCAATGTCCCCCGGTTTTGGGGCAGTCCCAGTGTCCCCATGGGTTTGGGGCAG
>NW_024966653.1:0-6926 GCF_019238085.1 Lagopus leucura
GTACAGCTTTGGAAGCTTCTACCCCTACTATAACTGCTAAAGGTGAAATACGAAGCATGGCTAGATGAGAATTTGAGCTCCTGGGACACTGACTGCAGTCAGGAATAGCACTAGAGCGCTTTCACCTCTCTCCAACCTCTTCAAGCAATATTGAATAACTTGCATTAGGATCAGCCCTTCCTTCGTAGCTTTTCATTGTGCACATGCTGCATGTTTTGGTGCAGAGCTTTGCGCCAGGAGGTACAGAGCTCGGCCCCAAAGCAAAGCACTTGCTGCGAAGTGTGGAAACTGCACTTATAGAATGTAATCATCTCGGGATGGTCCTCCTTTTCTGCTTATCCATACTTGCTGTATACATTGCTGCTTCTTCTCATTAAAAGATCTTGCATCACAGCATTGCTTTCTGTGTTTTTTTAATGTTCTGGTTTTATTCTACTCTTGGTATTATTAATGATCTACCCAAGATTTAGTCAAAAGGAGCCCTTAGCTTTTCAGATCTGCAGGTTTAAGCATCTGTGGAGTCCGAGCTGACAGAGGACATATCAGACAACCCAACTTTGTCTTCTTCAGGGCAGTCCTGAAGCTCACATCCATCTTACCTCAACCTATTCTGCAAAAGACACCAGAATGCTTTTTTTTATCCAAAAAACTAACTCAGAAATGTGAAGACTTAAGGTGATTAGATCAGCAGTTCTTGATTGCTTCCAGCCCAAGTTATGCTACATTTGAGGATCCAAAATGCAACCAGAGGGGTGCACAGTGCCAAACTTTATGCATTTTGCAGCTCTGAAAGCAGATACAGGAGGACATGGGAGCTCACATCATCTGCTCCCACTGCACAAGGTTTGTATATTGCTGTTTCTCCACCAGAAGGGCTTTGCATGCCCAATGCTGCTTGTGCAAGCCATGAGACAGCATCTTGCCCTGCCAGTGCTCCTGTTGGGCACAATCCTTCCCACCCAGTCCATTGGGAAGAACTATTTTACGTGACAGGATGAGAAGAAGGCAGATGCTTGCGGTAAGATGAGGCTACGATGGGAAGTCATCCATCCCCATAATTAACAGCAGGGTGCATGACAGGGAAGGAGAAGAGCTGCTGCAGGGAAAAGTGACGGTCAGCTCAATGACAAAGGGATGAACCTACCAGGATGGTTCCCAGGCTGCAGCGGTTGGTAACCACAAGGAGGCTGAGTTGTGCCAGAGATTTACAACAGGAGATGTTTTTCCTCCCCATCTGCAAGAGTTTCAGCCCTGCAGCGTGAGCCGGGAGGTGGAATTAGGGGCTCTGGGTGGTGTTTCTATGTGGGTGGGCATTTGGAAAGGGATAGCTGCAGGCTTCCCTGCCTCATCCTACAATGCATCGGGTGCAACTGATCCCAGCAGAACAAAGAAGTGAGACACGAGCTACATGTTTAGCCAACAGCTTGTTCAGGAGGTTGGAAGAGCACACAGGAAAGGAGGAACAGGAAGAAAACGAATCCATGAGCCCAGGGTAAAGAATTTCCCCATGTGGTCTCCAGGGAACACGGGGTAACTTAAGGAAAACGGTTTCAGGCGAATAACCTGCTGACAAAGGCTGGCTGCAATCAACGTGCTGAACTGCTTTATCAACTCCCTTTTAATGAAAATCGCTCTGAAAACACAAACTGAGGGCATGTTTCCCCCACGTGGTCATGGGCTGAAATTCAGAACGTGAACATATTTGGTCTTCATTTGAAAGCACCTCTGTTTTGTGCAGAAATCGAATTTGAAAACTGAAGAGAAGTTACCGGTTCATTTAATGCATGGTGTTGTATTCCAGATTAATGTGAAGAAAATAGGAATGGATTTTCTTTCATTTAGTATTCATAGGATCCACCAGGGTTGGAACAGACCTCTGAGATCATCCAATCCAACTGTCCATCCATCAGCAATATTTCCCACTAAATCACTTTGCTCCCAGTGTTCAAGTTCAGATTTTATATGCAATGCAAAGAATAATAAAAAATATTTAACATCATACGAAATGACATCATGTGGGGTTTTTTTTTTTAGTGAAATCATTAGATTTTTCAATTAATATCATACAGCCAGGTCTGTTTTTCGTTGGTCCTTTGCATACATTAGTTCTGATATAAACTGCTACAGCACTGCTTGGAACAATGCTGCAAATGAAGGAAAAACACCAGAAACATCAGCTGTCTGAGAAAAGAAGATGACAAAAAGCAATTTAAATCTTATGGGGATTAAAAGCCTCAAACATGCAATGGTGTCATGAATCAGAGCTCTCAGCTGCTACGTATAAACACACACGTATATCCAAATACACATATAGAAAGGAAATAGGAAAATGAATCATGTAGTCTACATTGCACCGTTGCACCTGCTCGTACCACGAAGAAAATCACCCAGAATATCATCAGATGATGCAAATGTAAACCAAGTTTTGTTGCAGTCGTAATAGCAACGTATTTAGACATCAAAATGGTAATATCATGTTACAGAAAATCTCACTGATGCTGTGTTTTGCTTCACCCAACACCGCCCTCCCCGAGGAGGCAGAGCACAGCATACAAAGACAAGAGCCTCTTTTTTTCCCTCATCAAATACCTCCTTGGATGACCTTCAACGCAGTGAGCCATGCCTAATTTACATATTAAATGAGGATAATAACAGGCATTCTGGAAATGCTGAGCCTCATCAAAATTCATGGTATCAGTGCTCTTCCAAAACAGTCATTAAATCCTTAATTTAGCTGTGTTTGTATTATTTAATTTTCACTGGTTGGTCAAGAGCTGTGATGTTGTATAACAATCAGCAGAATGAGGATGGGACCTCCTGGGCTGAGCATCCCACAGGGCAGCACCACCACAAATCTCTCAACACTGATTTCTCCCCCTCCAGCTTAGCAGAACCCCCATTGCCATGGGGAACTGCAGCACCTCAGCTGCCTTTTTGCACCCCTGTAGCTTGTTGCAAAGGCACAGACTGGTTGGGCACCTCATTGCAAGCACAGCCTCCTCCCTCCTTCCCCAGCGACCACTTCCCACCTGCGGGGAAGAACAATTTCCATCCTGCCAATATTCCTGGCCCTCCTAAGGGATCCTTCTCCCTCTTTTCCCAACTGCATTCCCAATAGAAGGCTGGTAGGAAGCCCGGCTGCGTTCTGCACCGCCACGTTCTGCAGTAAGGCTTGCCCCAGTCAATGCTGGGACACCAGGAGATGTGGATTTGTGCAAGATTTTCTAAGGATTTCTTAGGAATTCTAAACGAAAAGAGACTTAAAAAAATAAAGACATTAAGCCTTGAACAAATTGCTCGGATGCTCATTTAATTGATCCCGTTCTCCTCATAGTGCATACGCCAAATTATAGGCAGGAGAAGAACCTGAAGGAATTAATGGAACGCCTGTCATTAATTGTGACGTAAACGAATCAAACCACTTGGCAAAGGCTCTAAGCACATGCTATAATGTCTTTTTCCATCTCGGGTGTTTCTAGACACCTTACAACGTGCGGTATTTGCCTCCCTTGTAGGGGCATGATGTGAAATACATTGACGGTTCCCCACATCCATTGGCAGCGCAGCTCTGCGTATCTTCCATCTCATTCCTCCCGTGTCCATTCCCAGAAAGCTGCTTGTCCTTGAAAGCTGGGAGATGAAAGAACCCCACGCACTGTAATCACAATTTGTTACCTGAGGAATTTGAAAAATGTCCTAAACGTGGAGGAAAACAATTATAGCAATTGAACTGGTGATCTGCTTCTGATATTTGTTCCATGACTACGGGGCAATGGAAGCATGCAGAGAACCGCACTGATTTCTGTGGGTCCTAGAAACCATATATAAGTGCTCCCAACCCTGAGCTCCTCGCACCACTTCTCTTGGTTTACTCTCCTCGGTGAACTTGGTGAGTGCAGACCCAATTCATTCACTTGGAGTCTCCATTAACATAGAAATTATTCTGTTACTAACATGCTCTGATTTGTAACAAGGGTAGAAATATTGTGTCCTGTACTTTTCTAAGCTGTTACAGTAAAAATAAGAGGGTGTTGATGAGAGAAAACTAAGAAAAAGGGATTTGGATATCATCGGTTCAGCCTTGAAAGGAGTTTTACCTCTATGTATTAGGAAGAAATGGCTCTACTCTATTCCATTTAAACAGAGAAAAAATATTTCTGTTTCTTTTGACTTGGTGACAATCAGCACTGGTTGAAATGCTTGATAATGGGCAGAACTGTGCATTAGGCAAAGTAGAAACTGCTGTTTATGGAAAGATGTTGCAATGATGAATGCAGGCACGTGACATGAATTGCTCTGCTTGTATCCTCACTAGAACTGGCACACGCAGGGTGCATGAACCAAAGTCAGAAATCTGTGTCAGACAGAACAAGGAATAGTTTTTGAGATGAAAAGCAGACAAGGAGATTTTTGTGCTCCAAAGAAATCTGCCAGCAGGTCCATCTGGCCGTGGTGATGGGCACCCTGCTCTGGGTGGCTCTCCTGGAGCAGAGATGGGGCGGAACCAGGAGCACTGTGCATGAATTTTTCTGAAATACATTCTGAAAACACAGTGTGGGATTCCTACCAGCCATTAGGACACCTTCATGCACACGCCCTGAGCTGCAGCAGGGACTGACCTCAGCTGCCCATCCTGGGAGCTCAGACACCAAGCAATCTCAAACACCTGCATTTGGGTGTCTGCATCTGCAGGCTGCATCTCCTGTAGCCTAAGTCCAAAAATACAAGATGTTGCGTTCACATTTTAAGAATAGAGCCTATAGAATAGAAACTGTCTCAGGGTTGAACCTATTGAGGGCATACAGGAATGGGCTGGATAAAAACGGATGTCAAAAGCACATCCCAAGGCTGAGAGGTTTTTTCATCACCTCTCAAATCCCCCATCCTCACACCCCCGAGCCACTGCTGCTCCCTACAAGATAAGCTCCCCCTTCACCTCTTGCTGTTTGCAGGTTTACCTCCCACCTCCTCCCCCAAGATGTCCTGCTACTACCTGTGCTGCTCCCCGAGCTACAGGACCGTCAGGACCACCCGCCGTACCTACAGCTACTGCCGGCCCTGCTACACCTCCTGCTGCAGCCCCTGCTATTCCTCCTGCTACAGACCCTGCTACACCTCCTGCTACAGACCCTGCTACACCTCCCGCTACATCTCCTGCTGCAGCCCCTGCAGCTACCGCAGCTGCTACACCCGCTACTGCTACCCCTCCTACCGCACCTACAGCTCTGGGTGCTGCTACTGATAAACCCAACCCGACGTGGCTCATCTTGGTTCAGCAGTGCTGATCCCCTCCTGCAGCAGCTGAAGTTGCTAACAATGGGGAGCTTGGCTGCTTTCTAGGATCTCTCAGCACTTCTGTATTACTTGCTCTCTTTCCTTCTTCCTGCATTTCTCAGCTATGAGCTCTCTCAATAGTCGCCTGCATTTTAGACCCCTTTGGCAGCGGTGAGAACAACTTGCAGTTCTTTTGGAGCTTCTTCCAGTTGCCTCAGCATTGTTGAAGAACTTCTGCAGCCAGCAAAACTAACCCAGGTCATCTGCATTTTCACTAAGCGCTTCCAACAAGGTGCTGCAGCACTGCGTAATAGAGAAACATTCTGGCTATGACTCCTTTGATCTGGATTTACAAGTGCCTTAAGAACAAGCAACACAGCTTCAACAAAAAAGAATGTTCTGTACAGCGTAGCATGGTGACTCATCGACTCCGGCATGCCAAAACTATAATCTTTCTGTATCTGTGTCAACTTTTCTTCTTACTGCATTAAAATTCTCTGCGTGAGAAAAAAAATCCAAGTTCCAGTCCTCTTTTGTCAGTCCCTTGGTTATGTGGATATGGGGAGAGCAGTGGCGTTCAGAAGGGAAATTCTGCCCCAGAATGCATACAGAACGGCTGGCTGAAGGAAATGTGCTGTATTTCTCACTCTAAACCTCAGAAATTTGAGGAATTCCACAATTTCTCCTTTGTCTTTATTAAATCTATTCCAGATTGAAGGTTAATGTATTTTAGCATAATAGGGCTGTGAATGTCTTCATTGTATTTAAAATAGAAGACTGTGTAGCAGATCTCTATAGAGAATAGATAAAAAATGTTCAGATGAGTTGAGTAGGCACATTCCTACAAACCAAATTCAGGTTTTAAACTGGAAGAGGGGAGATTTAGACTAGATATTAGGAAGAAATTCTTTACTGAGAGGGGGGTGAGACGCTGGAACTGATTGCCCGGAGAAGTTATAGATGCTCTCTCCCTGGAAGCATTGAAGGTCAGGTTGGATGGGGCTGTGAGCCACCTGGTCTATTGGGAGGTGTCCCTGCCTATAGCAGGGGGTTGAAATTAGATGATCTTAAACATCCCTTCCAACTCAAACCATTCTATGAGTCTCTGATACGATTTTATGAAATGTTCTTCATGCAGAACAGTTCCCAACCCTATTACCATCCATAAGACAAATTGCATTAGCAGCTGGTGGAGTTTAATATATGTATACACCAACTAAATCCAGGGACTAAGAATTAGGAGAGAGAGAACAAAAAAAAAAAACAAAATGGAAAAAAAGGAGGCAGCTTTTGAAACAAAATAATACACAGCTTTCATCATCCCTATGGCATTTTGGCAGCTCTTGGCGGCCATAGCCGCTGGTCAGGGAAGTGGTGAGGAAAGCACCATCATCATCCTCACCACACAGCCGCAGTCATTCATTTAATCCAACCCTCTGCCCATAAAGGTCAGTGAAAAAAAAAAAAGTTAGGAAAAGCCAGTCATGATCCAACTGTCTTCCACACTGTGGGATCTGAGCTCTTTCCCATGACCCTGCAGACAAAAATGCCTTGCTGTTTTCCCTTTGGAGGCACTGGACATCCATTTCTTCTAACAAAATATTTACCTCCTACCTCTCTACTGGAGAACCCCTAATAGATAAAACATGATC
>NW_024966653.1:6936-28115 GCF_019238085.1 Lagopus leucura
GCATGGATGGGACAGGTTGAAAGGAGCCTTAAAAAGATCACCAAGTTCAACTTCCATGGGAGAAGGAGCGTGATGTGGCTCCAATGGACCTGGTGTCACAGCTGCTGAGGAGTCCTGTCCTAATCACATCCCATTAGCCCAACAGGAGCACCTATGTGTTTTTAAATGAACCACTGGTTTGAAGTACACAAAGCAAGAGCCTGGTGCTGCTGAAAAATGCAGAGATGAAGTTGAACTTTGTTGCAGCTGCACATAGTTGTGTTTCCCAGTGCCAGGAGGATAAGGATCTGTGACAGAATCCAGGAGTGCACAAAGGTAAGGATAACTTTCAGACATCACATCTGTGATGCTCTTGAAATGGAAGTGAAAAATTTAAAACAAAAAAATACACAAAAACACAGAAATACGGTATTGATGAAGCACAGATTTTAATATGAAAGGCAGATATATTCCAGAACAGAAAGACTACATTCCCCAAGGCATGGTACACCGTGCCTGTAACTATTCATTCAGAATACATTTTGTACATCACTGCAACAAACACAAAAGCCAGACACTCCAGCAGCATTTCTGGAGATTGTACAGAATGGGTGTTGAGGAGAAGCAAGCTTTTGCTCCTGCAGTGGATGAAGAGGAGAGTTTGGGAGGCAAGACAGCAAACAGAGCAGGAAAAGAACATTCATTTTGAACACTTGAGCAGCAGAGCAGAGCCTCAGTGCCTCCGCAGAGGGAAGCTGCTGTCACTGGGCTCTGTGCATTAGGAAGACGCCGCCGAGATTCGTCATCATTCCAGGCTGGGGTTGATCCTCACATATCAGCACCACTGCTGCTGGGTTTACCAGCCCCCGTAGCCGTAGCGTTGACCGTATCGTGAACCGAAGTGGTGACCGTAGCGGCTGCTGTACCAGCTGGGGTAGCTATAGCAGTCCCCATACAGGCCCCTGTAGCCACCATTCAGACCTCCAAAGCCATAGTGGTCCCTAGAGCCATAGAAGCCCCAGTGACCATACAGACCATCATGGCCATAGCGGTCCCCAAAGTCGTAGAGGCCACCAAAGCCCCTGTAGTTGTAGGGGCTGCTGTAGTCATAGCCCCGGTAGCTGTGGAGGCCCCTGTAACTGTTGGGGAAGTAGCAGTCATCGTGGAGGAAAGTCATCT
The DNA here is from genome assembly GCF_019238085.1 of Lagopus leucura. NCBI lineage: Eukaryota > Metazoa > Chordata > Aves > Galliformes > Phasianidae > Lagopus > Lagopus leucura. The sequence continues at coordinate 8,095 of NW_024966653.1, forward strand.
TTCTGCACTGAGGGCAAACCTGGAACACAGCAGCACAAAGAAGAGCCAAAGTGAGAAACGCTTCACAGTCACAGCTCAGAGCCCAAAGCCCTCTTGAGTGGTCCCAGGGGGCCAAGGACAGATGCAATTTCTTTGTTACACCTCTTCTCCCATTCCCCTTCTCTCAACTTCACCCATCTACCATCATCAGATTTTTTTCCCAATTAACCAAATATTTTAAACCATTTCATTTCCCTTCTTGCTCACCAACTGTGGAACAGACCTGCCACAACTCCGAGCTAACCTACCGCTGCTTCAGGATTATTTTTAGTGAATATGGTGAGGAGTTATCAATCCTAAACTTCTTTTAGGATATCAGCTTTGTGTAAAGCTCTGCATTCCTGAATTTGTCAAGACAGCCTTCAGGAGAGTTAAAAAGAAAGAGCTTTAAGGTTAAGTAAAGCTTGAATCATCTGGTGTTTGCCAAAATGACTCACCACAGCTGCTGGATCCACAGCTTCAGTCCACACTGACTTCAGAATGGGATCTGCAAATGCTAACCCACCCAAGAAGCTACAGAATCACTAGCACACATCAGAACATCTAAAGCAGCACCAAAGCATTGAACCTGCCCACTCTGCAAAGCTGTGAGCGCGGATACAAGACAGCAAAACCTCAAAATTCAGGAAGCTGCAATAATCCTAACAAATTATTAAGCCAGTATTTCTAATTCTCATGAAGGCTTACCGAGTTCACCAGGAGGAGGAAGGTGAGAGAGCTGATAGAGAGCGTGGAGCTCAGAGCCCTTTTATACTGTTTCTTTGCCCTGGTGGCTTATCTAAGCCGCCTTGCATATTCAAAAGGTTTGTAGCCTTATTGGTTGGAGAATAAATTTGCCTGTACTCATCATATCTTCAATTAATATAATTTTCTTCATTGTTTGGGATTATTAGTGTGTTCTCAGCCTCACTTATGTCACACATATTACAGGTTTCTTTCATCTTACAATGTTCTAGGTCAACTACATTCCTGATACCATTTTATTGTCTTCGCTGTCAAAACTTGAGTTTATTTAAATGTAATACAGGCATCTGTAAGCTCCCAAAGCCATTAGAGAGAGAGGAAATTTCCTTACAACACAAAATCTTCCTACATTTGGATCATCAGAAACTCTGATGTATTGTGGCAGGGTCTTCCTGTGGAATTTTCTGTTACACTACTGAGCAACTGCAGCAAAGAGAACCAGCACAGCCAACAAATAAATCCTAATTGCATTCCTCCGAAATGTTGATTGTGAATAAAAGTCACGCTGCTGCGTAAGCAGAAATAATGTCTTCAACAAGAATGGAACGACTGCATCGTTTACACCTTAATTCACTGGAGGACGTGATTGTGAGCTCAGCAGAACGCAATGAAGAAAACAAGCACGAAGTAGGACTGGAAAATAATAAATAATAAGAATTTGTGGAGATTTTGCTAAATGCTGCTTCCCAAGACAGTGATTTAATATTTTCTTAGTGAAGAATCAACCTCATGTATCAAACATAGTACAATTGTGAAGAATACTGGAGTTTTCTGTAGAACTCCTTGCATGACCTTCACCTAATTTCCTCCGTTAATTTGACTATAAAGTAAGGATAATAATGAGCAAGCAGAATGTTGAGGCATCCTCAGAATTTTGAATACCAAAGCTCTTCATAAACACTCATTAATGTTTTCAGTTTGCAAAGTGTTGCAGTATTTTAATATTAATGGTTTGTCACCAAAAGACACCACGAGATTTAATAATATGGTCAGTTACGACATAGAAGCTCTCTTGTTTCTGTGTCCTAATAAGGTGATGCACTGTATGTTCTACACAAGTCAAAAGCTAAAAATCCGTTTCCAAAATAGGAAGAAATACATGGGAATGTCCTGAGAGCAGAAATGGAGAAGTTTCTTGAATATCAGAGCTATGGAATGAGGAACAAAACCAACGCTTCTGGCAAGAGAACCCCACCAGTATCACCAGGCACGAAGCACAGGACACAGCATTGCTGAACAGAGTATCTACAGAACACTGCCTCTCAACACAGCAGAAAAAGCCTCCTCTTCTCCCCTCCACATTATACCACAAATTAAAATCCCAAGTGAATGGTGCATCTACACACAGATTGCGCAACCGGTAATGGCCTAAACATACCATCCACACAACTACAAAGAATTCCATGCAATTTTACTAAAAATGTGCTGAGCCTATTTCTTCCTGTTTTAAGATGAAAGAAATTCTGGAGGTATTACAGGTGTGTCATCACATCGAATTTGAAAAATATGAAAATCACTGACTCTGATTACATCAGTTGGAGCAATAATGCACGCAATAAGATCCATCGTGGAGCTAACTCTGGAGTTCGAGAGGGTATATATACAGACCTTGAACTCCAGAGCTTCATTCGCTTCTCTCGAGTTCCTCTCCTCGGTGAACCGGGTAAGTCCACACTGCCTCTACTCTACTCTTCTTGATATGTCTTTGTGTATATATATGTGTATGCGTGCTGTAAAAATACATGTGTGTGTCAGTTCTCAGCTGGTGTTTTCCAACTACTGTCAGCAGTGTTTTCTAACTACTGTCGGACGCTGTGTTTTGCCCAGGGAGGCTGTGGATGCCCCATCACTGGAGGTGTTCAAAGGCAGGTTGGATGGAGCACTGGCCAACCTGGGCTTGTAGCAGATCTGGATGTTGGTGGCCCTGCCTGTGGCAAAGGAGGTTGGAACTGGATGATCCTTGAGGGTCCCTTCCAACCCAAGCCATTCTATGATTCTATATGAGGAAAAACGTTTGGGGGGATTCAGAAGGCTAAACAGACAAATGAGGTGGCCAAGAAGTGAAAAGTCTTTTGGTGAGGACATGGACTCACTCTGTTCCCTGCTGTGTGTTTCAGGTTTCCCTCCAACAACCAGCAATGACTTTCCACAGGGAATTCTACAACAACGAGCACTACTCACCCTTCTGCCAGGAAGACCTGCATGGTTTCTTGGGCCTGAATGACCACCGATTCAGGCACCCGTATGGCCTCCACTGGGGCCACCACCATGACTACAACCAACACTGGAGCCCTTATGGCTACAACAGAAGCCTTGGAAGCCTGTATGGGAACAGGAGCTTGAATGTTCATGGGGGTTATTATGGGCATGGAGACTTCTTTGATTTTGGGCACCGCCACCCCTTCTTTTCTCAGCTTGGCCACAGATACTGGTATTGAAGGTGCTATCCATGCTAAACCAGCAGAAAGGCAGTCAAGAAATGAGACAGATCCTTTGCTAAGTTCATGATGCTGAGAAACGCTGGGTACCCACACCTCTGGCTGTGTTCAGTGAGACATGTGGGTGCCAGGCTGCATTAACCCTACCCTATATGTAACCCTCTAATATTTCTATCTCTTCTGCTATCACTCTAAAGGGCAATTTGAATTAGAGCAAGTATTGAGGCATCTGTAAAGTATTGAGGCAGCTGTAAAGCTTGCTGAAAGTCTTGCTTTACTCCACTAGATGGGTAAGAAAATTTCCTTTTAAATTAATTTACAGCCACTTTGTGTTGCTATAGTGATATATATAGTTCTTTGTCACTGAGAATCAGACTTTAACTGCTATGAAGAAGTCCACTTTGCTCCATTATGAACTTCTCCAAAGACAACATGGAAAGAAGCTCCTGTTACGTAGCCACGCTGTGCCTCATATGGTAGTGATCAGAATTTATGAGCAACTCTGACCAAGAAACATGCCTGGACTTTCAAATTCCACGAAGAGAAATCATCATCTGGCATCAGACCCACTCTACTTGCTGAAGACCCTTTTGTAAAGCTGCAAACTTATTATTTCTGTAACTTCTCACTCTTTATTCATTAAAATGACTCTGCATAGTAACATCAGCTGTCTAGTCTTCTCTTTTTGTCTTTGCTGACACACCAGCAGAAAGGGACCAGCAGCAGTTCTACTGACAAAACATACACTAAGATGGAGGTTTAGACTTCAGGTGCCAGGGAGCATTGTCACATCTCCATCTGACATATTCCAGCCCCAACTTGCTTCCCAAATTAGGAAGAAGTTCTACCATTTTTAATTAACCCATGACCCTGAATTTATTCAACACTTCTCCAGAAAATCACCCCAGTTGTCTGTCTGTAACTGCTACATGTGCACTCCTGGATCAAACTGTGTTTTGTGCTTGACAAATGACTTCCAAAGGAAATATTATTGAGTGAAACTTACGTTCAGGTGGTCTGCCAAGGAAAGATAGCAATGCTTCTTAAGGTTAGAGAAAGACACTCAAGAGAAAAGACCAAAGGCAACCAAGTTGTGACCTATGGAGAAGTCCTCTGCTTTGCAAACTGAGCAGCCAGGCTGTTCAAGCAGTTCCTGTCTGCCTATACTATGTTCCCCTGGAACACTGAGCAGCCTTGATTTAGATTTAAAATAGTAAAGATTATAATCTGGCACAAAATGAGGTGGTTCAACAAGCACACCCTAGACACAGCTGCATGGAGCCCGTGCAAGACCCACTTGCACATCAAAGACATCACCAAGAGTCAAAAAGGCTGTTGTAGATGTGACTTTGAGGGGGCACCTCCAGGCTGATTTCTGAGAGATACCCTACATACTCTTTCTCTCATGGTACCCACCCACATCAGCATTTTCTCAGCAGAGAGTGCTGAAGCTGCGTCCATAGGCAGAAAAATGATGATAGCTGGCAAAGACTCCCTTGTGCTGTAGATGCTTTTCCTTCTGTTGAGCCCATTTCTTCATATCCTTGGTACTTTTGGGCAAAGAATTTGACCTTGGACTGAAGCACAGGAGAGGACAAGGCCCACAGACCCAATTCTTCATCTGAGAAGAAGCGCAGGAAACGGGCCAGGCTTAGACCTCACCACTTTTTGCCCTACTTCAAACAAGATGGGGTCAGATAAGGACACCCTGGTGAGATGGTAAGGTTAGCACCCTCCTCCACCCTCACCTCCTAGCAGGACACAGGCAGCAGATCAGTACAATGCTTTGAAACGAGCAAAAATTGTTCTGATGCTCTGTATAATCCTGCCAGCTGCAGTCAGCAGCAGGAAGGGCCAGATTCCCCAGGGAAAACCTTGAATAAGGTTCGAGGCTCCCACCACAATAACTTCAGCTCGTCTCCCTTGGGTGCCTTTAATTACCAGGCAGCTCTGTACCTATGAAGAACATCAGGGTGATCATAGCAGACCCAAATCACAGAACTGCAGCTCAAACCATCTCTTTACCCCTCTGTGCATCAGCCAATAGCACTGATGCTCTCCTCCCATGGATTAATCCCAAGGTCTCCCTCAGTTTCTCATACACCTGTCACAATAGTGGGTAAAGGGCACTTCCCCGTTTTGTAGGACTTTTTGCCCTAAGGCTTAAGAACAGTGGAATGATTAGAGGAACTCTGTCTGCCTGAGAGAACCACAGGGGATGGCTGGCTAATTTAGTTAACAGAAAACTAACTCCTATAATTTCCCCTAAACTTCCGAATGGCAGACTGCAGCAGGATGTATTTACTGCATGCATGTGGGAAACTGCCAATTTGAATGCACCTTGTGAGCAGCCCACGTGAGGCACACTGCAGGATAATGCTTTCAGCACAAAGATACACAGCCAGAGCAAGAAGCTCTTATAAAGGGCAAGCCTATCCCAGATGAGACGTTGAGTCCCTTTGTGAATGCCTCTGGATGATGTCTTAGAGTACAACATCACAGAGAGGAAGGCAAAGTGGTATAGGAATCTGCTTTATCAGAAGCAGAAATGAGAATCATTTCAAATCTTAGTTCTCTTTAGATGAATATCCCAACCTCATAATGCAAATAATCAACCTAAGAGATATGAACGATGCTTCTACTACCTTACAAACCACACCAGGGTCCTCCTCAGGTACTTAATATCTAAAAGAATAAAAGATGCACTGCAAATAGCTCCATTGAAATCCACCAGCAAAACTTCTCCCTTTCACTAACGACTCGATGCTTTGTGATGACTGAAAGTCTCGACCTATTACACAGAAAGGGTAAATTTACACTCCAGTTTATTACCCAGTTTTATTTCCAAATATGCCACGAGCAGAGTAATAAAGATCCCTTCGTCTGGCTGTTGAGGCTTAGGGGATTTCTTTTGTAGGGAAGGATTTATGTGGTTGAAGCTGGTTGAACCATCTCATCCAGCCACCAATTACGCACCATTATGGTGCCCGCGTGCTCTGCTTTCCTTACGTGAGGATACGTCTCCAAAGAGCAGCTACTCCCAAGTAAGGTAACGTTCTAGCATTATTATGCTTTATTACTATCTATAAATTCCTGAGGAAATCTGAAGTTCCATAAATGGACCCAACCATAATTCCAGAGTTCTGTAGCAAAGCAGCAAAGCCTGACACAAAGCTAATGGCATTGGTTTCATCCTAGAAACACAAAATTCCATGCACCACCAATGCTCTTAACACTGCCATAGGGAGGTTAAGCCTGATGAAACCTGGCAATGAAAACACACTGAAAATAAAAGCCAGCTTTGATTCAGCAGCTTCACGTAACCAGGAATAGAAGCAGAGCTGTGAGCAGTAGTTTTTGCTAAGGGACAGCAATGGCAGGGAGGTGCACACAGCAATTCCCAGATCTCTTCAGGCTATCGCCGTCCCAGAGCAGGGCGATAGGATCAGCTCAGTGCTGCAGGGCAGAGACAAACCAGGAGCAGAGGAATACACACACACGCAGAGCCCAGGAACATATTGCAAGGTCATGTTTAATGAGAAAGAAGCAGATCATACAGAGGCAGAATTATATGGTGCAGATTACAAATTGCTTTCAACCTGTGATTTGATGCGAGGTGATTCATATAATGACTGGTGCTGTTTCCTTATTGCAGAGACAGACCTAAAGCACAGAGCATGGGCTGGTCGATTCCAAGACCCTTTCTTACACCTCATTACCCACAGAAAGCACTGACAAAGCAAGCTAAAATGGGATCGTTGCCTGATCCCTACGCACTGTCACAATGATACCTACAGGCGTCCTACTGGATTACAAACTCAGTCCACTGCACTGAGAACAAAGCACTTAGGAAGATGGGAAAGCATTGGGAAAGCAAAAGAAAGCAAAGGGTAATATGAGGAGGACGTGAATGGATTCTTGTTCTTCAGAAGATTGGAACATCTGCAGATTAACTTCACTGACAGCCTCAAAGATTCTTTGGATCTTCCAAATGCTGGAGCTTTAGCTACAGGTCTACATTCTGCTCAGCATCTCCTGGATGTTCCTCTTCCAGCAGCTCCTCGCCAGGGTCAGCACGGTTTGCAGCTCCCAACCGGGTACCCCCGAGCCCACCGGGCACCCCCAGAGACGTGCAGACCCCCAGGAGCAGGGGCACCACTGAAGCCACTTCCAACTTCAGGGGCTCCCACAGACCCCACGGTGCTCTGCTGAGGGAAGGTGCTGAGGATCGGTCCAGGGATGGTGACAACCACTGGCGGAGGGTAGATGACCACCGTCGAGTCGGGGCACTGCACCACGCAGGGCTCGTTGCAGCTGTTGGCCACGGGCTGTGGCACAGCCACCCCACACAGTGAGGGACTGCCATCAGTGCACGGGCTTAAGGAGTGCGTCATTTGGGAGACGGTTGATCTGAGGTGCAAGGGAACAATATAGGAAGAAGGATAAATTCTTACAAGCTCTACGATCAAATGTTAGAATAGAGAGCTACCAACAGGTTAGAGGGAAAGGCAGAGTTTTTCATAGCTGGGTTCTTGGAAAACATCACCTATAAGGCTTATATCAAACATCAGATGTGGAAATGAGACTTCGTGAATAAGTAATAGGAGTTAATCGTCCTGACAGCATTGGAAGATCAGCATTTACCACAGCCAAGAGCCTAACAGCCACAATATGATGTATTTACATCAAGAAAACTTGAGCTTGATACCACAGAACATTTGCATAGGATTCACCCTGACTTAAAACAGGAAAACAAAAAAGGTTTCTTTAGAAAGAAGAATTCAAATCAAGCTTACCTACTGCGCAACAGAAATAAGAGAAATGGTCGGACACGGCCTGATGCTGAGTGCTTTTATACTGGCTTTTAGACTGCCCAGAGCACCTGAGTCACCTGCATGCATAGCATCCCAATCAATTACTAAACACGTTTCTTTCAAGACTTAACGTCGTTAATGAATGTCAATTGTTTTTAATAAATCACCCTTTGTAATTATTAGCTTGCCCTTCCACCTCTTGTCTATTTCAGAAGTTGACATGGAGGGGATACTCTGCGTGTCAGAGAAAAAAACTAAAGGACCACACTGTTCATATTCAGTGTCTCCTCCATGAGAGGATTCAGCAGCCAACAGCCAAATGCCTGCTTGGAAGAAGAGGTCTTTGACTCAGCCTAGGTAGAGTTGCAAAAGTGAGGGATATGCTGCGTTCTTGGCATGGGGAAGCTGTGTTCACAATTTGGTGATGAAATCAGGCTGATGCAAAGCCTGCTCAAAGCCTGGGCATTCTGTAGGCTTCTTCAGGCTGAATTCTGGAGCAGTATATCCAAATCAGTCAGCGCAGCTCTTCCAATTAGACACAAGGCACACGTGTCTTTAAAAATGCAAGCTTTGACCAGAAAAAAAATAAATAAATAAAATGGGAAGAAAAAAAATAAGACTATATCTTATATAAAATTAAGCATCCTCTGCTGCAAAGCTGTAAATTATGACCTGATAAAGGACATGACAAAAAGGCAATAGATAGGGTGTGGCTTATGCAAGACTTTGACAGCTCATTTTTGCCAGCAAATCATTTGTTCAATAAAAGGGCGCCTAAATCCATGGTAATAACACATTACATACCCAGAACATCGAGTTCCTTTTGCTGATGAATCGTGACTGCTGGTATGGGGTTACCATCAGCATTAAACACACTGATGGACGCTGAGGTTCACCACCACTCAGCAGCAGAGTCAGCAACAGATGCAATGGGCCGTGCCATACAGATGCTCCCCACATCCATTCTGATTTACATTTTGCTGCTCTTGTGACAGTAGAGAGGACTTGCTGGGGCTGCTCTGTTACAGGACATCTCAAAGCCTTCCCTCTCTGAACAGCAGCGCAGTATCAAGGAAAAGACATGGAAAAAAGCTGCAGAATAGTTTCTGCCTACCAACAGATCTCAAAGTGAACCTCATATCAGACTGGTAGAAAAACGTCTTGGAAGAACAATACCAGCCCCCACTACCTTATGTGTTACTGGGGGTTAGAAACCCCCAAGATTTTCACATTCCTTTAATTGCAAACTGAGATTTATCTTCATGCAATCCTTGATCATTATGATCCTGAGACGCTTGTCATTCCTTTGGGGAATTAGCCCTGCCTTTCCTATAATAGAAGATAACCATGCAAATTGCAACATACACCTTTGCCTCAGCCAAAATCAGAGAGCAATGTAACCCCAACCCAAGTCCTTAAGAAGGGTGGAATTCAAAAATCAAATCATCGCTTTCAAGTTAGACAACAGAGGACAGAAGAGCTGAATTTTCTTTTTAAAATGTGTTAATAACATTGTGTTGAAGAAAAGGAGAGAGCCGCTCTGCCTACGCTCAACATCACTGCAGGGCCCACGTGCAGCACACAAAGGCTAACACCAGCATTAGGTGCCCAGGCGCCTTTTGAAAGCATTCTCAAGCACATCGTAAAAGCTCATTAATGTTCTACACAGCTGACAATGTCACATGGATGTTTTAACAAGAGCATTACAGCTCAAGCAAGCACCAGTGGACAAAGAAAGCAGTGATGCATCATCAACTGCTGAACCTCAGCCAAGTTTCACCACCTAAAGCAGCCAGAAGCAAATAAAGCAGGACAACAGCACATGCACCAACTCAACAGCTTGAAAACGCTTGGGAATTACATTTCAGCACCTGAAGAAGCAAAGGTTTAAATGTAAATATGGAAATAGTCTTCCTCGTGTCAAGAAATAAACAGAGAGCTATCAATACCTCCAGGTACTCAGGTGCTGATGGAGCATGGAGTTATTCAGCATTTATCTGAACCAGTGGGATTCTTCAGTCATCAGTTGTGCATCATATTTACAAGTTCCATAGTATCATGAAAATAAACCACTAAGATAATAGAATCATAGAATGCTTGGAGTTGGAAGGGACCTTTAGATTCATCCAATTCCAACCCTACTGCTATAGGCAGGGATACCTCCAAATAGACCAGGTGGCTCAGAGCCCCATCCAGCCTGGCCTCCAATGCTTCTAGGGAGGGGGCATTCACAGCCTCACTAGGCAATCTATTCCAGTGTCTCACCATCCTTATAGTGAAGAATTTCTTCCTGATATCTAGTCTAAATCTCCCCTCTTCCAGTTTCAAATCATTTCCTGTCACTACCTGCCCTTATGAAAAGTTATAAAAATCAGCCAGCAGTTTCCTAAGGAGATGCTCTGAGCTGGAAAAAGGGGAAGAAATGGCAAAAAGAGTGAATTTCGGTTGAACTGCCATCACAACTCATACCACGACCTGCATCAGTGCCCATACATCATAGCTCAGCTTTGCTCTATTGGTAATCCCAGGTACCACACCCATACAGGCCTACATTTACCCACACATAGAACAGAATAGCACTGACAGAGGCTCTGAAACAACATCTTCATCAACGAACCTCTCATTAAAATTGTACAGGAGCAAAGGTCTCCAAGCTGGTCTCCATCACAGCAATCACGGGCAGCAATTTGAAGGATGCACATTGGGGCAGCACGGGGCAATGCCCACTCCATCCTTTAACCCCATTTCCAGCTGTAAGAGCACCAGACACGAAGCCTCATAAAGCCAGGGAGGGACCCGTAACCTTTAAAAAGCATCGCATCAGACACACAATGAATGCCAGGCGTTGGGAGCATCCCTCCCAGCCCTGCTCATCCCATAAAGATTCAGCATTGAAAGAACCCAGCAGGGTGTGAGGTACATTTCATGCTATTTGGGGATCATGGTGCACTAATAATCCCCAGCGAGTAAAATAATTACAACCAATGAAAGCTGCTCCTGAACAAATTTCCCCCATATTAGGATTTGATCCACAATGGCTCAGGTTTTCCAGGCAGTGTCAGAGACCATATAAAAACACATATCTGCACACCTCCAATCCAGTTCTTACTCTCCTCTCTGAGCTCGGTAAGTTCTTTTGCCTGCTTTTATTTCTAATTAGCTAAATGTTCTCTTGCTGATGCTTTCGGTTTGCACCTGAACCTCCAGAAATGCTGCAATGAGAAATAAGTTGGCTGCTTCCTCTGAAAAATTTTAGCTCTTTCCTGTTTGTAGGCATAGATAGAGGCATTTAAAGCTAAACCTGAGATTTACAGAAGCTCTCTCTGTTTGGGATGTGGTGATCTGGCAATGTTAGTATCTTTAATTTGCTTTGAAAATCCTGAATTCTACACTTCTGCTGCAACAGAGAGCAGTGATTTCAGTAATTTGAGCAACTCTGCGGGCAGCTGCCCTCTACCATAGTAACCAATCTGGTTTAGGTGATTTCTACAGTGCCACAGAGGCTTTGCTGTTCTGTTTGTTTTACAAACTCAGGGAGTACCTGCTCTCAGATTGCAGCAGGAAGATGCTGACCCAGCTTCCTGCAGCCTCCCAGCTCTGCTGATCCCTCTGCAAACAAATTGCACCGGTGGGACCTGACCCTCAGAGCTTTGTTCTCAGGGCAGCCCTGTCTGGTTGCAAACGCAGCTGCCACCACCTTGCAACACACAGACGCCCGAGTATCATTTGCTAGCGCTGAGCGAAGCTGATTTGCAGTCAGATTTTGAGTTTTAATTAGGAAATCTGAGGCCTCAGCAGTTTCCCCCTGCGTTTGGACACCTCATACCTTCCAGGTGTGACAGAAGCAGGTCTGATGGCCCACATTAGGCAGTGCCTCTACCACCAGGAATTGAGTAGGGCAGCACTGGGTGCTCCACAGCTATGAGCAGACCTACGTGATTCCTGCAGCCCTTTGGTCCCCAGCTCCTACTGAGCAAACTCAGGAGAGAAAGAGCAGGAGATGGAAGAGCTGGGAGGGCAACCACACAACTGCATCCTGAGATGGAGTTATATTTGACTTTTTAGTTATCTGAACATGGGCAGCTTGAGCCAGGTTTCAAAAGTTGCTTTTTCCCTAATGAACAGGCACCTAGAAAGAGCTCCTACCACATCACCCTGATGATCTTCCAAGCTGCAATTCAAATTAGTCAAGCAAATACTTCGGCTTTACCTAGTACTAGCAGAAAGCAATTCTGGCTTCATTTGAAGCAGCTGGAAAGCAAATAGCTTTCACTACACGAGATGAGAACCTCAGCACCAACCCTAGCTGTGCTGTTGCTTCAGTAGCAGAAATATGCAGGTCACTTGGCAGCTGAGCCCCAGACTGCCCTTCCAGCAATAATAGCTGCCTACTTCATCTGTTGCTATTAAATAATGTGATTTAAATGCCAGGCTGCGCGGTTTCTGCTACAGAATGAGGGCTGAGAATCAGAGCAGCAAGCTCCAGCAGCATAGAAGAGCTCATCAGACAGAAGCAGCAATCTGCAAGGAATTAATCTGCCTTTATCTCCTGCTGTGCTTTTTAGATTCATCTCCAGTCCAGGACTATGTCCTACTGGTACCAGTACAAGCAGCAGTGCTTCATCCCTGGTGGAGCGAAGAACATCACACCAGCATTCACGCAGTGCCACAGCCCTGGCGTGGTGAAGTCAATGCCATGCGCATCTTGTGCTTCCAGGGATGCCAAGCAGTGCATTACCAGGAGGATGGTGCAGAGCAGCCCCAAGTGCCCCACACCGTGCACGTCCAGCTGCATGGAGAAGCACGTGGTGGAGGGCCACTCTTCCTCCTACAGCCACCAGTCTGCTGATGGGTGCAACGTGATGTTCTCCCAGCCCCACGGGCAGCACCTGTGCATGCCACACTGCAGGCAGGTGGGTGTTACGGAACGCCCTCAGGTGTGTGCTCCGGTCCACGTGGGTCAGCAAAGCTCATACCCTTGTTCGTACCAGTGGTCTGACAGCTACCACTACCGCTGTGGGCAGAGCTAAGCTCCAGAGGTGCCCACCCCATCAATGAAGAGCAAGATGGATGAAGAGCAAGACGCAGACCCACATCACAGCTCAGCACTGATTCCAGGGGTGCAGCCATCTCTTGCTGCATCCACTGGCTTGTGGATAGTCCCAGACCCTCACAACCACCCCACTCCATGTTATACTCTCAAAGCTTTGTATCTACAGCCTCCTACCACCTCCAACGCATCCACATCTCGACTTTCCTGCATTTGCTGGTGTAAAGGATATGTGAGCATCACTCCAAGCATTGTCACTCACACAAATGGCAGTGCATCCTCAGAGCAGCATCAGCTATAGCCTAATGCCAATACCAACCAGGTCCTTCTGTTCTAGCATTGGTAAATGCACATTTCTTCCTGCTTTCAACTCTGCTCCACGGGAGGTGTTGTAAAAGAGAAACTGCACGTAAGTGCTGTGCTTTGTTACATATGCAACAAGCAAAAATACAGCTCATCAACTAATGAAAAACAGGATTCTGCTTTCAAGCCAAGGGGATGCACTGCGTGTAACAACTCACTCTTGAAGCACTGCCTGCTTAAATATCCATCTCCAGTGTAACACCTCAATAAATGGAAGTTCTTGCCTTATTTTCTATTATATATATGCAATGCATAATAAAGTCTCTACTGCATCAAACTGCCCACTCTATTTTTACCCCCCCCCCCCACCTCTAACTCAGCTGCCTCCAAACAGGCAACCCCCCAGCCGTACTGCAGTGCTGGGGGGACGAGCACTGCTGTGCTGGTAACACTGGGATCTCAGAGCAGCTCACAGTAAAAGCTGACTCAGCTGTACAATGACTAACAGTGAATCAATTCAACCAGCAGCATATGCTGAGATTAAGCCCAAGAGCCACATGTCAGGGCTCTGCTCTGAACCCTGGGCCATGCTGTTTGATGCGGTGTGAAATTAAGCTATTTGCAAATTGAGGTCACTTGACACCAAATACCAATAATTCCATTTAGATTTGCCCCCCAACCATTACTTCTGCATTTGGAAATGAACTCCAGAAGTTCACGTTCCATCATTCGTAGAACGTTTAGGGAACACAGATGCACACTCCATCACAGCATAGTAGCCAAAAGGTCAGCACAAAACACAGCAAGGATGCATCTTTAAAGAGGAAACGGCTTCTTCTTTCTGAGAAGAAATAAAGGCAGGGTGATTGTCTTGGAGCTGAAAACTCAGAAAGAGCAGTTCTGAAGCAGCACAACTTTCCCAGAGTCAGCAGAGCTGAGGATGACTTCAGCCTTCTCCAAATCTGCCGACCAGGAGAGCAATAATAACAAAGCTGCACTCCCCACCAAGCAGCCCAGGGGCATCTCTCTAATGTGGTGCATTCAAAGGAGGGCAAAGTGCAGAGGTGGGACCCAGAGGAGAGAGAGCTCTCTCCTGGTCACGAAAGCAGCACATCAGCACAATAAGCACAGAACAGAGGACTCCTTCTGCACCCCCCTACCACAGCACAGAGCATCTCCTACATGGATTTTCACCCCCCACTGCAGCCAGGTTTTAGGGGGCTACAGCACAGCACTCATCTGGAGAGATTCTTTGTTTAGGAACTTGCTGCTCATCACGTTCTCTCCACCTCTTGCCTTGAAATTCAGATGCTTCCCATCCCCAAGCTTTGAGCCCCATCACTTCTGGAGCACAGCACTGCACTGGAAGCACACGCAGTTTGTATTTAAACGCTCCCAAGCAATACAGCTGTCTGCTCTTTCAATAAGCTGGGTGGCAACCACCATGGGTTTTTTTTTTAATTATTTCTTATTAAAAGCCAAAGGCGTGAGAAATTAGGAAGGCATTGAAGTTGTCTCTGCCATTCAGGAATGGACATCTACGAACAAACAATCTACAGAGGCAGACAGACCCATCACGCTGGTTAAGCCCAACATACCTGATGGTCCCAGCCCAAGGACACCCACAGGTATGGAGTCACAGACCCCTGACCCAAACTGTCCATGGGATGAGGAGGGGCAGAGGGACAATCCTAGACAGGCAGCTCCCTGCACACCCCCCGAGCCACAGTCATATCATATCATAGATTGGCCTGGATTGAAAAGAATCACAGTGGCCATCAGTTCCAACCCCTGCTGTGTGCAGGTCACCAACCAGCAGCCCAGGCTGCCCAGAGCCACATCCAGCCTGGCCTCCAATGCCTGCAGGGCTGGGGCATCCACAACCTCCTTTGGCAACCTGTTCCAGTGTGTCACCATCCTCTGGGTGAAAAACTTCCTCCTAATGTCCAACCTAAACCTCTCCTGTCTCAGTTTCAAACCATTCCCCCTTGTCCATCCTCACTCCAGACCTGCTCTCACCTCTGCCAGCACCTGAACCAAACCAGCCAGCACCGACAACCCAAAACCTTTCATTTAGCACGGTCCCAAGCGTAGCATTCAACATTTATTACCATTTTTCAAACACTTCCACATAATCTTTGGGCTCCATTAGCTAACAAGGTACAGCAGCTGCGTGCTTTGCTTTCATGACAGGAGCAGCCCCAATGCAATCCCAGCTGTGCCCTCCTGTGGGCACCGCCAGCCTCTGCAGCTCCCGCAGCTCTTCCAGCAGTGACAGAGCCACGAGCTGCTCATTTGCAATTAGCCGAATTGCACTTGGAGAGGATGCTGCAACTCGAGGCTTTGAAATACTTTGGGATGCCACAAAAGTAATGAGAAAACATTATCTAGGAAATTGCAGTACATAGAGGCTGTAAGGCTGCTCCAGCTGGACACAGCAGCAGCAAAATCCTTCATAGCAGTGCACAACACAGTTTAGAGCCATCCAAACCTATTTCCCGAAGCAAGAACTTTGTAGCATACCCACAGTTGTCCCACAGTGGAGCTGCAGGGCACAGCTGCCTCTTGGCTTCACTCCTTCCTTTGCAGATCCATCCTCCAAGAGGAGATGTCAGAATGGTGGTTCTGTTTGGTGGGTGCCCTCATCATTGAGCAATGAGCTACGAGCAGCTGGGGGCAATGCAGCTCCAGATAAACACAGGGGCTTGGATTGAGTGGTTTATTGGGCTTATCAGGTGGTAGTGAAGGGGGCACAGCTGAATCTCTAATGTTGGGCTTTGTTCAGAGGTCCGTATTTTTCTGTTCACAATTCTTGTTACTACAGAAGCTGGATGGGAATCTGTTATGGTTTTACTGGTGATGTGGCAGGTTTGGGTTTGTAAAAGCTCGTTATGAACAGCTTCCACAGCATCAGCCTTGGGCCATTCTACGTAATTAATCGATATCAGAAGTGGGAACCTGGGGGGATTGCAGACCCTGTGACTTTTGAGGAGAGTGATTTTGAACCTTTGAGTGAAGGGAATGAGCTGAGAATGCTTTCTACCTCCTATCCACCATAGAAATCCATTTATATGGTTCATTTTCTCCTCCACAGCAAAATTGCACTGTAAAAAGGTTTCCCATTTCCTTGAAGTTCCCTGTTTCATAGTACTTCTGTCTAGAGAAACAAGCAGCTACGCTGTCAAGTACAAGAAATACCTCCAAAGGAGGTGAGAAGCTGTGGGGTCACCTTAGCACAAAGGGCTTTTCCCATTAATGGCATTAAGTCTGTTACCTTCTCACCATTTGCTGCTCTTGACCATCCTCAATGCTTAGCTCAGAGACTAACTAAGCACCAAGTTTAAGCCCCAGATTCAGAAAAACCCCATTTTCTTCTCTCTTTTTGATGGGGGAGCGTTGAACAAAGTAATTAAATTCATCCTTTTAAAAACATGATGAATGTCCTCTTTGGAGACATTCAAAATCAGGCTGGATGGGGCTCCAAGCAATCTGATAGAGCCGTAGTTGTTCCTCTTTGTTGCAGGGGAGTTGGACCAGATGACTTTTTAGGGTCCCTTCCTACTCAAACTACTCCATGATTCTATGACTTCAAGCCAGAAAGCACTGGAACAGCCCTTGATGTCTCCGGCATTGCAGCGAGCACCGCCCCATGGAACCCTGCCCCACCGAGCCCTACCGGGCTGCTCCCATCTGAACATCCCGGAGCTCCAATCGCGGTCTTGGAGCACCGCCCCGCGGTGGAGGAACACGCTGCGCACACCGCGGACCGCTCCGCGGGGAGCTGCTGCTCTCCAGGGACCTCTGCAGGGCGCAGAGCCCGACTTCTCCGAACCAAACAGGCGTCGCTCCACCTACAGCGCTGATACCGTTTCCCTTCTCCGCTGTGAAGAGAGCCGTGACGTTGCCTAAGGTGTTTTTGGGGCGACTAAAGAATGAGGTGGGCGTGAGAAGGCTGAGCGGTGCAGTGCGATGCGCCCTGCTGTTGAAATTGCAAGTTGCTGCACTGCTGACAGCCCCCTGACTGTGAAGGCAGTGATCAAGTGATGCAACGCTGCAGCGGCAGCGATGTAGAAGAGCAGGTCTGTGAGGCTGGGATGTGGTGTTGGCTCGCCCATGGCTAAGTGGTGTGATGGAGAAATGGGGTCAGCTTTAAAAGGAAAGAAGTGGTAAACCTGTTCCACAGAATCACAGAATGGCCCAGGTTGGAAGGGACTTCAAGGATCATGAATCTCCAACCCCCCTGCCACAGGCAGGGCCACCAACCTCCACCTTTAATACTAGACCAGGTTGCCCAGGGCCCCATCCAATCTGGCCCTGTACACCTCCAGGGATGGCTTTCAGCTGCAGAGGGCAAATGCCACATCTCTCTCAGATGTGGGGATCGCAGACCCTGTGAGATCCCTCATTCAAATGTGCCAACTCCTTCCTGCTCCAAAGGGAGCCAGGGTTTGACGTGAGTTTCTGGGATTGCTTACAGAGCTGTTTTACCACTGGTTGTGTCTGCCTTTCTTATCACAGCCTCATCCTGGGGGATGTTAGTGGCAGAGAGGAGCTCTGAGTGGAGAAAATCCTTGGAGAGGGTCCCCTGTGTTGGCCGCATTCCTCTCTCCAACTGTCCTTGTCCCTATTGGACCAATTGGTGTTGATCTCATCTAAAAATCCGTGCAAAGCCTGTGGGGTGTTCCCAGGCAAATAAGTTAACTGTCGGATATGACCACTGATGATAATGAATGGAGCAATTAAGACTTTCCTTTCGATGACTGTAATTTAATGGGCTGGCACGAACCGGTTGAATAACATGGGAAGGAAGCTGCGTTTGTGTCATAGGTAAAAACTGGGCAGATGACCCACTAAAGAGCTGGGTGGGTCATACAAATAGGCAGCAATGCAGCCCGACTTGTCAGGTGGGGAGCAGCTCCTTCCCAGAGGGATAGTCCTGAGCAAAGTCATCATCACCACGTGTCCATGAGGGGCACTGAAATGAGGTTGGCCCTGACGCACTCCGAGTGCTGCTGGGAGATAAATGACACGTTCCCTCCTCAGAAAGCATCTCAGAAATGCTCCTCTTGCCTTTTGGAAGGGAAGGAGTGAGGATGAGAGCAATGCCCACTGTTAGAGAGGTGCCACGGGGAGCAGCCGTTGCCTCAGTGACAACCAGCATCCTCCAGCCGAGCCCTATGGGATGCTGTGCGTGGGGTCCATGCAACTGCTGGTAGGGGCAAAAGGTTTGGGGCAAAGCAGGATGAAGTATTAGCTCCAATCCTCAGAGCTGCAGAGAGTGAAACAAGGTAGACACACAGGTTTCTTGTTCCCTTTGCTGTTCTCCTTCAAAAGATCCTGAGAGGTTGAATTAATGATGGTAAGAACTGCTTGCTTGGGCTTACAGGGGAACATCAGAATTACCTCCTACAAGGGGTCTGTGCTGTGCAAATGAGCTGAAAATGTACAAAGGCTCTTCTCACGCTGCTATAACCTCAGAGTAGGTTCATTAAAACGAAGGGCTTGAAGATATTTCTTGTGCACAGCACCAAGAGGATGGGCAGCACCGAGCGCTTCCCATGAACGCCGTGTCACGTACCTCTGAGCCATAGTGCTGAGTTGGATGAGTTGGTAACCTCCAGCAAGAACATCCCATAATTGCCTGGCAAACCACATTTTCCCACAATTCCCTGGCAAACCACGTTTTCCCTTATGGCTGGGGCAGGAAGCTCAGCGTGACAGGTGACATCCCTGCCATGGGGCTCTGGGGTGGGTGTGGGCTGCTGTTTCTTCCCCTATCCATAAACAGGAGGAAATTTTCAATTTTCAATTGGTCTTTTCCCACCCAATGAAGCAGCAATGGTCTTGGGGTGTCTCTGCTCACCATTTAATACATCCAATGGGCTCATTTGACTGGGAGTATACAAACCACGTGGAAGAAGGCAGGTGGCAGCTCATTCCTGTGGGATTTCGGTTGCCTTATGCTCACCCTCTTCTGCCTTCTGTGCAAGAAAACCAAGAATGAGTTTTCAGAAACCAGCGGGTGCTTCCTATGATACAGACTGGCACGGGGTCCATTGCTGTGCCCCTCCTGAGCCCCACTCCATCTCACTGTGGGCACCGGGCATGGGATGGAGCCTGGGTTCACAACTCCCCTTGGCATACACCATGGAGTCTCGGTTGACATCTCCCTTCATGCTCCAACTTTCCTGCCATTACCAAATTGCTCAGTGATGAGACCGTGGGTGTGATAAGAGATCTGCATACTTAACTCAGCAGGGCTGTTGCTCAATCTTCACTTATCTTTTTTTGCTTTATCTTTTGCTATCTCCCTTTGGCAGACTCCTCTCTAGGCTGAGGCTTGTCTTGATATGCCAGAGCAAGACATGCAGTCCCATGTATGAATTCTGTTGGGCTTTCTCAAAATTGCTAGATGTTTAGTTATTTAAAACAATAATCTGTTTATCCATGCTGCCATTTCTTATCACCTGCAGCAAACATTGTCTGAAAAAAGATGAAAAGCTCAGAAAAAGGCAGGAAGGGGGGGAAGGAGAGGGAGAGAGGAAGGAAGGAAGGAGGGAAGGAAGGAGGGAAGGAAGGAGAGAAGGAAGGAAGGAAGGAAGGAAGGAAGGAAGGAAGGAAGGAAGGAAGGAA
>NW_024966653.1:28125-33914 GCF_019238085.1 Lagopus leucura
GAAGGAAGGAAGGAAGGAAGGAAGGAAGGAAGGAAGGAAGGAAGGAAAGCATTTATCCTATGATCTAGGTTTGTCTGAGTTGGATATAGGTAGGAAAAAGAACAGTACAGCACTTCAATATATAGGGGCCAAAAGCCTTGGGGGGGATCACCTCTTTGTATCCAGCAGAATAGCATCCAAACACACTCACCACCAAAGCAGCTGTTAGAAGCACTTTGGCCTAAAGGACATTGCTTTGACACAGCCACTGTGAGATGCTATGCTGTGAGCTGTGTTAGCACAAACTTTGCTTTGTGCCACCACAGAGCTGAGGTGCTGCTGCTGTAGGGCAGGCCCAAACCATCCCATTTTGTAACCCCATTCCGTATTGATAATTTCCCAATGAGCTTCAGACAAAGGAGGAACCAGGATGCAGGAAAAGGGGAAATCAAAAACAGGGTGTGCCCATGGCTTTCATGTACGTGGCAAACAGCAGGAAGCAGAGAAAAGTGAAATAAGGGAAGAACCCATGGCTGGAGTGTTGGATTGCCAAAGCCACTCTATACTGTTGGGGAAAGTTGTTGGGGTACACCGACCTCATCATCACCATCCATCATCGTCACATTCCTTGACAGTGACACAGAGCACGCAGTGTGTTTAAATGAGAAGGGTTTACAGAAAGAGCCTAAGCCACAATCCTGAGTTGTTCAATGCAATAGGATGAAAAAAGAGCAATTTCTCTGTGGATTGTCCTGGGGGAGGGAACTACAGTGAGGAGGGCAAAGGTTTGGAAGCTCTGATCCCCAAAATAGAAGCAGAATGCAAGAAGTGGAGTAAGAGACACTTCCATCTTAGAAGTAATCCCTTCTTTGAGTCCTGCACCCAGCTGGCAAGAGGATGGAGCAGCAGAGGCAGGCTGCACCTTGTCTGCAGACAGGGAGTGAGGAAACAGGCAGGAAAAGGAAGCAGTGCTTTGGGAAGGAGAACACCCTCTGCTCAGCAGAGATGGATCTGTGTCTTCAGGCCCACGTGCTGATGGCATGGGAGCAGCAGCTGTCACCCCAAGCAGCACGTGGCATTGTCCTGGCATTGCCTTGTTGTTGCTGAGGAGCACCAAGCCCAAGTAGCTTTCAGCAATGTGTGCTCCCAGCCCAGCAACGCGTGTTCCCAGGGATGTCACCATGCTGTGGTGGCCCTGCATGCTGCCCAGGATGTAAGGTTGGCTATAAACCCCACACTGACCCTGCTGCAGGTCATGAGGACGTTGCAGATCACAGCTACATGGTGCATCATGGCTATTTATTAAATGTTTTCTATATTCACTCAATGAGGGAGAAGCTGAGGCCTTTGGGTAGAGACAGAGGGAAAAGTGCCCTCAGCTCTCCCATTCCTTGCTCGAGCTTCCTCCTTACCCACCTCCCTGCAACGTGCAAAAAGCACAGCTGGGAGAATTAAACAGAGAATCTGAGGTGTTCAGACTGCTTGAAGCTTCATCTGCTGCCCTTCCTCCAGCAGCACGTCAGGACGGATGTGAGGATCTCACCTCTTGCGTCACCCACACAGAGGATGTAATCAGGAGATACTGAGAAAAGCATCATGAAAGCACATAAACCTTGGTGGCAATTATACTCCACCCTCCTGTGACAACTGCAGGAGCTACAGACTGTGCTTCGCAGCACAAGCATTGTTCTCTGGGACCTCTGTATTAAATCATGTGGACGGAAGAGCTCTGGCACCCACACGCCTCTGTGATGTGGCTTTATTCCACTAAAGAGGGTTTTATCTTCAGGGGATGAGCACTGCACTGAGATTTTCAAGCTCTGGTTTAAGTCTCAGGTTTGAGGCTTTCCCGAATCACTCTGTTCCATGCGTGAAATGGGAGAAGAATTCTGCTTTGTCTGATTCTCAGCCTCTGGTACTCAGACTCTGGGAAAAGGGGTCTGCAGTAACTGAAGGAGCATTGGTTGGAAGCAAAAATGCTTTTATAGCAGATTAAGACCTCTGATAGCTTGGCTGGGGCTGAGGTTCACCTTCGAGCTCTTCAGTTAATGTGAGCATCTTGCTTTGCTCCTGAAATTCAGGAATGCATTGCCGAACTCTGATTTTCTTGCTATCCTTATCAGCTTGGGAGTACTCATGTTTTACTGCTGGCAATAGCTCCTGTAACAAACTGGCAGTGTGTCAGCACCTCTGTGTTGCCTTCACCCACCCCACCAAGCCAATAAGCCTCATCTAGAGCAACCAAGCCAAGCTGTGTTATACGCTGCTCCCCAGGACATGTCTCTACATCCCAGGACTCATATATCTGTGCCAGAACATGCTAAACCTCTTACTACTGCTTCCTGACTGTCCTTTATCTCAGCAGAGATAAACACGCCGTTCCAGATATGCTAAATACAAAGTACAACCACGGCCCTTAATTTGGTTTGCAGACAAACAGTGCATCCCTTGACATCTATCTTCCCTGCCCTACTTCCCTCCCTGGTCCATGCCACTAAAGGGCTTTGGTATCACTGCTATTGTGTCTCCTTCACGTTGCATTTGTCCAAGTAAGTGAAAACTCAGGCTAGCTGACAGTCTTCCAAAAGGTTTCCTGTAGAGACCCTTTAACAGAGCCCATGTGCTGCAGAGGGGGTCCTTTATCACCACTGGCATTGCCTCCTGGGATGGTGGCTGTGAGGCTGGTGTGCCATTGAGGATGATGGGTACTGTTGCCAAGCATGAAGATGAGGTATGGCTGAGACCTCATGCTCCAGCGCAGTGAATGGAAGGAGGCAGCAAGCAGGGAGGCACCTTGAGATGATGGTGGCATGTATCTCTCCATGGAGACAGGGCTCTGAAACATCAAAGCAAGACACAGCTGCAGCTGTGAGAGAAAGATCCTTCCAGTGCTTGACTGGAGCTGCAGGGTTTTGTTGGAGGTATGCTGCTGCTCTTTGTAATCATTCCAGTTTGGCAGAGGAACCTACAAAAAAATGATGCTCTCCTTGCAAGAAGAGCGTTCCCTATTCTCATACACTCCCAAGAGTTTTCAATAAAGTGATAAGTAAATATGCCCACTGAATATAGAACACCCAATACAGTCATGCCTCATTTCAAAGCTACTCCTCTTCTTTCATGGTCACCCGGCAGAAGAATCACTGCCCACAGCATCTCTTTGCCATTGTGAATATAACCACCAGTTATCATAGTAGTGAAATGGCTCTCGGACTCTCCTTAGCACTAAAACTGTGTAAGCTGGCTGTGTCTTGCTAACAACCCCAGGCACTAGCTAGGGAAAAACACTGGGAAGTACCAATGAAGTTTTAACAATCCACCCCCCAAGGGAAAACAAGTAACCATGCTCTGCTCTCGTGCCAAGCTCTCAGCAAGACAGCATGGCAAAAGATGAGTCTACATCATGACCGCTTCACCGCTCCTTTGGCTGTTGGGCCTTTTTTCCCTCTGTTACTCTGGAGGTCAATATTTTCTAAGCTACAGAGCACCTGGAGCCCCCTGGGTTTCCATCACTTCATCCTCCGGCTTGTTTTGAGCTCAGGCTCATGGGACTGGAGACAGTATGCAACGCTGACACTACACCGTGGGTTGTTAATATGCTCCAATCAAGCTTCCACTTGCAACACAAAATAATAACACAGTAGAGTCAAGTCTGAGTGTTCGGAAACACGTTCTCAAATGAGAGATACATCACCTATGCCTATAAAGAGTAAAGCTCCTCTTTTTTTCCCCCTCACATTTCCCATTCTGGAAATGTTGGACCCCTGTGGAGAGTGAATGTGAAAGTAAATCCCTTTTCTTTTTTCTGGAAATCCAAAAGCCCATCCGCTTTTCTCAGTTTCTTCACTCTACTTAGAGTAGGCGGAGCCACGCAGTGACTTTGACATAGCTGAAAACAAAAGAGGTGGCGGAAGGGAGATATCAATCAAAATTATGCCCAGTAAATGGGTAGTTGTGATTGGGTTTGGTGGATAAATAAATCAATCACTGTTTCCTTGGAAGAGTATAAAAACTGAAGCACATCAGGTTTCCTCACTCCATTGGATTTCCTTCAGCTCGTTCGTGCTGTGGGACACGGTAAGGCGCCTCATGCTACTGATGGAAACTCATTTTCTGATTAGCTCTGGAATGTTCAGCTGGGAGAGGTGGGAGTAAAAATGGCTTTGGGGTCTCATGAATAAAAAATTTCTCCTTATTTACACTCATTTGATTATTTGTTTTTCTAATGAGTCGCTACTTAATCGTATGGAAAAGATGGAGAGCTGGGACGGAAAATAGAATCATCTTTGGAGGGTCTGCTTGTTTTGCACTGCTGGTATCTTTTGAATTCCCTGTTCCCATGGCTTCTAATTTTTAGGAGGAAGCAACACAGTCACCATGCCCTTTTGAAACCAAGATTGAAGAATTTCAAAGCGCCATGGAGTTACTGTTGTGCAAATGATGACCCATTGTTTCTTGCATGACATGAAATATGAATGCCTATCCCTCAGCATTACAGCCCTGTCAAAATTCCCAAACCACATTTGGATAAGGGTAATTCTGGCGTACCACAGCCTTGTGTACCTCCTCCAACAGAATGCCACCCTGGCAACTTCCTTGAAGGAGTAACTGTTAAGGAACGGCTACAGTCGCACCCGTCCTAGAAAAATACATATGTAGGAGAAAAAAACCAACCCTGTTATGAATGGATAGAGGAGGTCCTCTGAAAAACCAAATCAAGGGATATGGAATGATTTGGAAACTTCTCAGACTCTTCTTGGTAATTGTTTTGGAGCTGTAAGTTCTTCAGGTTGACGATACCCTTTTGCATTGCCTCGTATCAGCCTGCATGGGGAAGAGGGGGATGGAAGGAAGAGGCAGTAATGCCATAGTAGTGCAAGCTTTTCTTCTTCTGCATTTTCTAACGCTCATTTTTCTTTCACTTGCAGGGCTCTCGGCTCCTGTGACGATGGGTTCCCACCAGCAGAAGGGCGAAGGCCAAGGGATTTCTGAGCAGTCCGGTGGATGCCATGGCGGAGGCGGTGGAGGAGGCTCATGCCATGGGGGTGGTGGAGGAGGATCCTGCCACAGTAGTGGAGGTGGAGGATCTGTAGGATATCAGAGCCAAGGATCATCCTGCCATGGTGGAGGAAGCAGCGGTGGTGGTGGTGGTGGTGTTATCTACCAGACCCACATATCATCATCCTCCTTTGGAGGAGGAGGAGGAGGAGGAGGAGGAGGAGGAGGAGGAGGCTACCAGGGACAAGAACCCATCTGCATTACTGGAGGAGGCGGTGGCAGCGGTGGTGGTGGAGGTGGTTCCAGCCACCAGAGCCAAGGACCCATCTGCATCGGTGGAGGTGGAGGAGGAGGTGGTGGCTCTGACCACCAGAGCCAAGGACCCATCTGCATTGGCGGAGGTGGTGGCGGTGGTGGAGGAGGAGGAGGAGGTGGTTCTGGACACCAGAGCAAAATACCCATCTGCATTATTGGAGGAGGTGGAGGAGGAGGTGGAGGTGGTTCCAGCCATCAAGGTCAAGGACCCATCTGCATTGGAGGAGGAGGAGGAGGAGGAGGAGGAGGAGGAGGAGGTGGTGGTTCCAGCCATCAAGGCCAAGGACCCATCTGCATTGGAGGAGGTGGAGGAGGAGGAGGAGGGGGAGGTGGTTCTGGCCACCAGAGCCAAGGACCCATCTGCATTGGAGGAGGTGGAGGAGGAGGTAGTTCTAGCCACCAAAGCCAGGGTCCCATCTGTATTGGTGGAGGTGGAGGAGGAGGTGGAGGAAAAGGAGGTGGAGGTGGTTCTGGCCACCAAAGCCAGGGACCCATCTGCA
>NW_024966653.1:33924-37280 GCF_019238085.1 Lagopus leucura
GGAGGTGGTTCTGGCCACCAAAGCCAGGGACCCATCTGCATTGGAGGTGGAAGTGGTGGTGGTTCCAGCCACCAGGGCCAAGGACCCATCTACATTGGAGGTGGGGGTGGAGGTGGTTCTAGTCACCAAAGCCAGGGTCCCATCTGCATTGGAGGAGGAGGAGGAGGTGGAGGAGGTTCTGGACACCAGAGCCAAGGACCCATCTGCATTGGTGGAGGTGGAGGAGGAGGAGGTGGTGGTTCCGGCTACCAGGGCCAAGGTCCCATCAGCATTGGAGGAGGAGGTGGTGGAGGAGGCGGGGGTGGTTCTGGTCATCAGGGCCAAGGATCCATCTGCGTTATTGGAGGAGGCTCTGGTGGAGGTGGTTCATCTGGCTCTGGAGGCATATCCATACAACAGCAGACTCAGCCTATCTCCTGGCCACCACAGACTAAACACAAGTAGCAGCTTTAGAAGAGAATCTTGTAACAGGAAAGCCCAGGATGCAAACATTATTTCATTTCTTACTCTGGTAAATGAAAGAATACTTGCATGATTTCCTTTCTCCTCTTCCTTGGAATTTTTCTCTTCAGCTCTCCAGCCAACCAGAAACTCCAGTGGTGTGTATCACCAACTTGCAGCCGCATGTGAGGTTACATCATATGTCTATTTTCTGCCTCAATTTTCTCGTGTTTGCACAAGGCAATAAAACTGCAGCTCTAGAGAACTTCAGTGTCTGAGTGCTTGCGTTCTGTTTACACCACATATTTTCATTATTTCACTCACGAAGTTTTCTTTCTGAGGTTATGCTGTTTTAATAAAAAACTCCAGAGCACAAATGCATTGCAAACCCACTGTAGAAGAGAGGTAGGATTCCCTAAATATTTTAGGTCATCTTTAAATATCAGTTGCTACACACGATCCTGACTTTTGCCTATCAGATATAGTACCCCAAAGTTGAACATTGGAAAAAGTCTCCTTCCCCTAGGTACCACACGATGCCCAAGGAAGGGGTAGATATGAGAGGGAAAATGCAAAAGCTCTTAACACTTTAGTTCAAAGAATTACAGGGTACCTTCACAAGTGTGAGGCTGAGCCCCTTGAATGAAGGAGTTCTTGCTGCTCATGGCTGCACTAAGAGACACGAGGTCTGTTAAACCTTGGCTCCAGCTCTGAGCTCCTGGAGCATCCAGCATCAGGGACAGGACATCAGACAGCCCCTTCCAGTGCTGAGATGCCAAGCCTGGAATAACTGGGGAGCTCCTCACTCACACAGGGATAAAACACTGCTTCAGGTATGAGTCTTCAGAGGGAGTTTCCCTATGGGAAGTGATTCCTTTGATGTGGTACGTTCTGTCAATTACCAGTTGCAATGCGGGATGTAAAATAAACAGTAATATTTAATTCTTCTGGCAGACAACCTTGGCCGCTCCACTCTCCATTTTATTACTGCTTCAAACAGGCTGGCTAATTTTTAAAAGAAAAATAGTCTTTGAGAGTAAATACCAAAGAGAAAGAAATTCTGGGGGAACTGATAGACCCACTGGGTGGGAATGAAGAGGTACCAGTGCTGCTGCTTCCAGTTGCAGCCCTGTTGCAGTGGTGTGGCCTCCCCCACCCAACTCAACCCCTTGCAATTGATGGCTGTGGATGCATCCCAAGCCCATCACATCCAGGCGATCCAGCCAGGACAGTGCCCAGGGAATCACCAAGCACCAAGTGGGACATAAGAACCCTGCCAATCTGCACCAAGCAGCATGCAGGAATGGATCCAGCACTGGCCAGTGGCTGGGGCCTCTACCCTTTACCTCCAGCACTTGGGTTCTATGCTGGAGCAGGTATCGCCCTTAATTCCAAGAGGCAGCTTAAATCCTACCTGACCTCTGTACTGCCCATAGCAGGACATGCAAAAAAATGATCCATGCTAGATTGGCACGGTGAGGTGTCCAAGCATGTGGGCATTTCCTACTCCCTTCTGCCACCCCAGCAACAGCACTCCCAACTGTTGCAGCTCTATCCTTTCTTCCAGATATCTCCATTGCAGTGATGAGTTGGTGGTTCAAGTAGTTGATCCTAATGGTCTTTTGCAACCATAATGGTTCAATGATTCAATGATTCAATGATTCAATGTTTCAATGATTCAAAGATTCTGTGATTCTGTGATTGTAACGAATAATAAACACAAGTCCTCACACCATCCCAGCAGCATCCCTTAGCTCACGTGCAGGGCACTGGAGCCCCGCAGCTCCTACCTTCAAACACAACCACGGGAGCAGAGCTCACATGAGATCCGCACCCAGACTTTGAGTAGCCTAGGAAGTGATGCAAGGGAAAAGCATTGATCTGATTCGATGAGTCAAGAGGACAACTGGCCTGAAGGAGCACAATCTGTTCATAAATAAACCCATCATCATTCCTCTGGATGCCTCACAACCCACTTAGCAAAACTAGAGGCAGTATAAAAGTTGCTTGGTTCCGTAGCGCATCACTCACTCAGCATTGCGCCGTTGAACGTGTCATCAGAACCGAGAAGGGTAAGTCCATTTCTGCATATGGGAGCAATTCTTCTGATTTTTGTGCTTGCAAAACAGAAATGCCTTGGTGGAGCACACCAGATGGGTGGTGGCTTGAAGCTTAGGGGTGTTGTTTTGGTAAATGTAAATGTCTTGCGGATATTAGCTGAAGAAGGATCACTATATGATACTGGAAATCATAAGGACTGAGATCCAGAGGGAACATTTATGGAATAAAAGACTCTAAATTCAGGAGATTATGTTGACTATCTTCAGTAGTCTTGTACAGTCTTGATAGTAAAGGCATTATATGTGGTTGGAATAAATGGAAGACAATTATCTGTAAGGAAATTCAGTGAATTCTGGGAACTATTCTTTCAGTGGAACAATAGCCATACTGGCTGAGATCATTTTGATAGTAGTGTCTTTTTATCAGTAACAAATATGTGATTTCCTGCAGGACCGCTGCTCAGAGATGTGTTCCCGACAGAGCTCCGGAGGCTGCCACGAGTCATCCTTCCAGTCTGGGGGATGCTGCAGTGGGGGCAGCTCCTCCAGCTACCAGGCACAGGGCTCCTCCTGCTGCGGGAGCTCCTCAGGATGCAGCATAGGAGGAGGATACAGTGGTGGCAGTGGGGGATCAGGCCAGAAGATCATCATTAGCTCAGGAGGAGGAGGAGGAGGAGGTTCCTCTGGATGCTGTGGTGGAGGATCCAGCAGTGGTGGGTCTTCTGGTGGCAAGATCATAATTTCAGGAGGTGGGAGCAGTGGGGGATCCTCTGGCTGCTGCAGTGGAGGATCCTCAGGCTATGGCACAGGAGGAGGATACAGCAGTGGTGGTTACTCGGGATCCAAGAGCATCAT
>NW_024966653.1:37290-52602 GCF_019238085.1 Lagopus leucura
GAACTCCAGGCTTAACAAACTTCTGCCCCATGCTGTTTTTGTGAATTATTTGCTCAAATTCTGCTGTATTTTCAATAAGCATGTATAGTACCTAATAAAAATCATGACATCACAAAGTAGACTTATTTTTGAGTTTACTTTTTCTTGCCTTCTCACACAGCATCTCATTATCTTGGTAGTAGGAAATATATCTGGAAAGTTAATTGAGTCCTCCATTGAGAAGTTCAGCATTGCATTGTCACAGCTCTAAAGCCAATGCACCATAGAGTCCAGGAGGCTGTTGCACTTTTCTTTTCCTCTGGCCTCCAAAGTAGATCAACAACATGTCCTAAAGCATCAAACACCCACAGCTTCCATTGTCCGCTTGACTCCTGCATTAATGTTTCCCTTTCACTGTCACCCCAGCTCATGGCTTTGATTCCTCTGGGGCAGCAGCACCCAATGTTTATGCCTGTGGAGCAACACAGAGCTTTGGATGGTGCAGCTGAGGCTGTTGGGTTCCAACCTGAAGCAGTGGAAGTCCAAATTAGCAGTTATTGCTGCCCAGAGTGGCCCAATGCCATACCAATGTCCATGTCCTTGTGGTACACCTTCCCATCCAGCTTTGCAAAACTTAGAACAGCTCTGCCCGGAAGAAAGCCTCCCACGCTGCATTGGATGAATGATCCCTGGGCCAGCAGAAGGAAATAAAGCCAGCAGCACAGCCCTTAGGCTGTGAAAGCATGACACACCATGCCTCCAGGCCTTAATTCCTCCTTGTCCGTGTTTGGAAACCTGCTTTGAAATGAAATGCTGAGGGCAGCAGCACCACCTCTTTGTGCTGCTCGCTGTCCAGTAAATGTGGCCTGTTGCCAAAGCCGGGACTCACTGCCCCTCTGGGGAAACTGCTCAGAGTTGAACAGATCTGGTCCAGCACCACGAGCTGAGCTGAGCACGGAGACTTTGTGTGGACACCATGCAAGGCAGTGGGACCAGCACAGCCATTGCTTATCCCCAGCACATCCCATCAGATCCTGGGTCTTCCCAAGGGCACAGCACAGGTAGATGCAGAAGGAAGGCAGCTGGTGGATGACTCCTACATGCCAGGAATAATCCTGCCACAGTGGGTTTAGATGTTTGGTCATTTAAATCTCTGCGGTTATCTCCAGGATCCTTAACCTTTCCCTGTCGCATCCTCACAAATCACCCAAGCTGGCTGCTTTACTCTGATTCAAAGGCAAATGTCTCTCTGGAGCCATCAGTGAAAGGATGGAGAGATCAGATGCTGTGTGCAGCCCTGGGCTGCATCCTCTCCATCCTGGGTACCTGCTGACCCCATCTGCCCTTGCAGTGACGCCTGTGTTGCAAATGGTGTCATGCTGCTGAACCACATCTTTCTGCCCCTTCTCCACTCACTGCCACCCTCTGTCCTGCATGCACCAATCCTCATGATTAGCATCTCTTACACCCACACTCCCACCCTCCCCCAGAAGATCTGCCTCGCAGTGGTCCTTGTTTGGGGCAGGAGGACAGGAATAAAGTAATTAGGCAGAAAAATGGGGTTATTAAGCAGGAGTAGCAATTACTGCCTCATGCAGGACAACGGGGAGATATTGATCAGTTGTCATGAGTCAAAGCAAACATTGAGATCAGTTTTTGATTGGTAAATAAATCCTTGCCATTCCTCTGCGTGTCTCACTTCCCATCTATGCTGAACACCTTATAAAAGTTCCCGTGTCTTAAAGCTCTTCGTTCAGTCAACTTTAACCTTCTAAATGTGTTTCCGATGGCTGAGGAGGGTAAGTCTGCTTTTTCTGCAGCTTTATGATGGCATATTCATGGGAGTTGGATGGCTTCATTTGGGATCTTGGGGTGTATCTGCAACAGTACCCCACTGCCTGAGCATCCTTAGCACCGTTCTGGTGCTTCTAGCTACGGTGCATCCATTATTGCACTCCCATTTTGCTGCTGGGAGGAGAGGTGAAATCGGACCACTGGGAGCCACAAGCAGGCTGAACACCCAGCTAAGGCTGTGGTGGGCTCGGCACATTGGGACCGGCAGAGCCATCAATGCTTTCAACATGTTTATAAGGTGCGGGACATCTCTTTGATATGATTTAATGACAAGTCTGTGCTGTCCTTCATGGTGGTTACGCATCTCTCACGGCTGTGCCGCTTATCTAAAGCCCATTGGGAATGCAGTGGATACAACAATGCAGCCAGCAATGTCGCCTTGCTTGGAAATCCTGATACACCGCTTTTGCAACACTTTAAAAGCAGAATCAGGGATAATCCATGCTATCTTTACAGCTCAGCCTGAGGATTGAGAGGGCGAAACTGCAGCAGTTCCGAGGTGTTCAATTAGTTCAGCTTTTGATTCTCCCGAAATGCAGCCTAGAGATAGGAAACAGAAAATGTCCCAGTAAATGTTCACCTATTTGAAGAAGAGCAGAGCGTTGCCATGGGACACCGCCATGGTGTAAAAATGAAGCAATAACGGGTGTTGTTTTCTTTTTCCTCTTTCAGATCTTTCAATTTTTCCGAGGGAGATGCTCCCGCCGGAACAGGGGTTACAGCAATGGCATCTCCTCACACTACGGGGGCACTTCGAGCCTGCAGGGACGTGGCTCCATCTACTGCAGCGGAGAGGGCTCCATCATCTACAGCCGGGGAGCTGCACCCACATCCTTCCCCTATAGCATCACAGCGGGGTGCACGCCCAGCAGCGATGGGGTTGTTGTAATATCTGGGGGCGATAGTGAGGGGCCACGTGGATGGAGCACAACAGGAGGGACAGTCCCAACCTACAGCCCCCGGGGGGCAGTGGGATATGGCACTGAGGACACGGGATGGGGTACGGTGAGTGGTTCAGCAGGCGGCGGAGGGTCAGGATGCTACGGTGGGAAATTGGGTGTTGGGAGAGGTTCTGGCTATGGGTACGATGCATCGCAGAGGCAAAAGGCTGTAAGCACAAGTGCTGGACAGGGGATGTATGGTGGAGCATCAGGCTATGGCACCGGGGGAGAGCTCAGCTCTGGAGGTGCTGGGATGGCACAGGTCATGCAGCAGAAGTGCCCCGTGGTCATTCCCGACATTGAGCCCCAACAGATCAAACAGAGCTGCCAGTGGCCCCCCAGCCAGAAGAAATGAAGGACCCGGCAGATCTCACTCTGTGCTCCAGATGTGCCACACTGCGACTTCTGCCATGGATCAGGAGCTCTGCATTCCTCCCATCAGGCTGTTCTTCCAGCATCGGGAAGGGCATCTGTGCTTCAGTGAGAGGAAAAAATCCCTTCCACCCTCTCCTTTTTCTCATAGGTTGGGAAAAGATTCCTTCCTTCTTCTCATTTTTCTCTTGGGTTGGGAAATCAAACCTCACGCTCTATAGGAACATCAGCATCAGGATAATTCTCTTCATTCTTCCCTCCTTCATTTGGCATATGTACAAGACATCCAAAGAGATCACTTCAAGATGAGCTACAGAAGATTGATTTTCCTATTGAAACGATATGTACTTTACAACTAAATAAATTAAATATCACGTTGATTTTAACACAGTTAAGATACACTGTTTACAACAGCAGGAAAAGCTGCTTCCTGGCTCTGGCAGACATCAGAGCCCATCATGCTGCTCCCACATTCCCAATGGGGCCTTTCAGAACTGCACGCAGCCCGGCCCCTACGAGCAGAGCTGCAGAATGCCCAGGTGATTTCCCCATGATTATTATTTACTACGTGACCTTGAGAATGCAGCTCTGTTTACTGGGACCGATTTCATGGCCGGCCCCCATCCGGCAGATTGCAGGAGATGGCGCAAGCTGAGCACGTAGACATGTGCTTGCACCAACAGTGTGAGGCAACTCCAGCGAGCTGGTTTTGTTGCTCGCAGCAACCTGCTTCGTGGCACTGTGCGATAGGATCAGGCCCTAATTTAGGAGGAGGGAGAGGATGGCTCCTCCGTGCTGAGCTGACAGTTCAGAGCAGAGGTGCTCAAGTACCAGTGATGGTGTTGGCCAAATATTTAGAGCTCTAGGATGGCTCTCTACAAATATTAGCAATGGAACAAAAAGCACCCATAGCTCTGCGCCTGCTCAAAGGGAGAGAAAAGGACACACAACTCCACTGTAAAATATGTTTTGCCATTTCTGTTTTCAACCACCTGGGAGGATTCTGGCTCTTCCAGCTCCACGAACACCCATAAAACTTCCCCCGATGTTCCTTCCAATACTGGAATGGAGTGTATAAACAGGAGGGGGAACGGCTGCTTACGGGAGTGGATAGTGATAGGACAAGGGGGAAGTCTTCAAAGGAGACAGGGGAGGTTTAGGTTGGATATTAGAAGGAAGTTTTTCACACAGAGGGTATTGAAGCACTGGAATAGGTTGCTCAAGGAGGTTGTGGATGCCCCATCCCTGTAGGCATTCAGAGCCAGGCTGGATGTGGCTCTGGGAAGCCTGGTCTGGTGGTTTGTGACCCTGCACACAGCAGGGGGTTGGAACTGATGGTCACTGTGGTCCTTTTCAACCCAGGCCATCCTATGATTAAATGATTCTATTTTTCCTACAGCACTGCAGCTCCCAGCCCCATGCTCAGTGTCACAATGGGCGCCTGCACACAGCCAAGTGTTGTAAGATGGAGAGCTGCGGTGCTGGGAGCGTTACTCAAGATTTTGTCACCTGCCATAATAAGTTCCATTCTAAAATTAGACAGCGTTATCATTTATTGGCATCTACTCGTATTTCTCAAATCTAACACTTCATTATTGGTTCCTCTTATTCTCCCTGCTTCGTCCGCTGGGGTCAGAGGGAGCGGAGCACTCAGAAAGCTCCAACAACTTCCAAAACCTAATAAAGTCCACAGCATCCACAGACATCTATTCAACAGACTGGCCTAAAACCACTCCAAAATCTCACACACCTCAAAAAAAAAAAAAAAAGGAAAAAACACTTGAAAAGTCCACTTCTATTTCCCTGCCCCACTTGTCTGGTTCATTGAGGCTCCTCTCAAAAAGTACTGCACAAGCTTAGGTGATAAATGAGCTGGAACTTCATACTAAATGAACCCAGCAGAGGAGGATGCTCTTGTATCTGTGTTGCCAGGGCTGTGTCCTTCTGCTGTTCTTTGCACTCCAGCAAATGGGGCTTCTCCCTCCACATCTGGAGAGATGCAAAGTTGTGCAGCTGGTGCACTCTCTCACACCTGCGTATTTCCTCCTGCTCACCATTCATGCAGGGAGGAATCATTCACTTCTCATGGCTGCAGCTCTGCGATAGCATCCCCACGCGTGTTGCTGCTTGCAAACGCCATAGTCACTATGCTTCTGTTTGTAAGTAGGCAAGATGAACCATCAACAGGAGTCTGGCTGCTGGATAAAAGTCCCACCCAATGCCTCTGGATAGAAACTAAAGGAATGGCTTTGGAGATAGCGAGTGGGAGCTAATCCTGAGGTTCCATCAATCTCAGACCACCAAAACCTCACGATTGCAGAGGGAGTTGAGATGCAAAACAAGTAAAAGCACTGAATGCTGCTGTAACAGCACAGCATGGTCAGGAAAAGGAGAGATCAGTGCTGCTGCAGCTCAGCTCTGGGCCAGGAGCTGAGTAAGTGGTGGTGAAATGCAAAGCTGTGGTTGCACATGGGGATTGCAGGGCCTGGTGAGCAGCCAGGGTTGCAACAGCCGCTGCTTTGCACCCAGAGAACCGGGGAAGAGTGGGGTGAGCTGGGTGGCAGGCCCTGACCTCAGCGCCTTGCTCACGGCTTGCTCACACCTGGGGTTTGCTCAATCAGCGGCTGTCGGTGCGCGTTTCCCATCACGGACAACGGCCACTGCAGGCAAAGATGTCAGAGGAAAAAATCAAGAAGTATAAAAACAGATATTTTAAAAGAGCAATTCTGTTCGGTGCTTGCCAGCGTTGGCCAGGAAAAAAACATAGGCAATGAATATTAGTGGTCACTGCGTCAATACCAGTGAATGGCTGTAAAAATCAGGCACAAACGGAAGGAAGATGAGTAGAAGAACCATGCTGCATGCAGGCATTATTCACAGATTTAAGCCAAGGCTTCCTGAAGCAGTCAGCCTCCTCCCTGGCTTTGCCAAGGCACTTTGCAGCTCTCAGTATGCCCAATGCCCCCACTTCGTTATCCTCCTTTGATCACTGTAGGAAATGATGCAGGCAGACAGAGGGGGACAAGAGTGGTGCTGCAGAGCTACACCGCTGGCTGGCAGCTCCGGATGTCTGATGGATGAGAGCACCTGGAGGATGCTCATAGGGGATGTGTGGTGAGGACTTTCTAACATTTCTGGCACTGGAGGAAGACCCCCACCCTGCACCGTCACCTCTCCTCCTCCTCAGGCTTTGGGTGAGAGGTTTCAGCAAGGCAGAAACCCAAAATCTGCCACCTTTGCCATCCGTTTTGCAATAGAAAACTCATCCTGGCATGACAGTGAGACAGCCAAGCCACCCACACGGTTTTCACTCTTCGTGCATTACAACCCGCGTGGGGCAGGGTGGCAATTAAAGCTGTGTAACACAAGGAAGACAATCTACCGTATGACAAGTCAATCAAAGGAACCGGGTTGAATAAGCTTTTGAAGGTGTGGGTAATTAAGGTGGGGCTGTTTTGTAAATATGTTGGTCATTTTCCCCAGGGGTTTTCAGGAAGAGAGCGAGGAACCGTATAAAAGTTCCCAAATGGGAGAGGAGCTCATTCACTCGGATCCGTTCCCTCTGCACAACCTTTCCAGACAAGGTGAGTGTTTGCTGCGTGGCCAACATTGCATTGCCAGGGAAATGTGCAGAACGAAGCTGTGCTGTGCTCTTATAGGAATGGCTCCTTCTGCAGGTGCTGAGATTATGGAGATTCTGTTTCACGGGCAGAAGCAATTCTGCTCCATCACAGCTCTCTATCTGCCGCTGCTAGGAAGCAGAATTTGTTGCCAGGACAGAGTTGCTTCAGGTTTCTAGTTATCAAAGGATAGGCTGGAAATAAAAGGAGTAAAGCAGGGGATGTGGGAATGAATGAGAGATGGAGCTTTAATCGCATTAATGAGCCTGATTCCTTCAGTAAGCCGCTTTAGAAAATGTAAATGTTTGTGGGTTGTAAGTATTAAGCTCTCCCTGAAGAAGTCCAGGAAGCAACGGAGAAGGCAGATGTAATCTCAGAGGGGCAGGAGCAGCCCTGAGAGCCTCCAGCTCTGTGAGCAGAGCCTGTGTGCCTCCTGCCTTCTTGCAACCTCAGCCCCAGGGGCTTGCTCTCTCCCAAGGGGTCAAATGTGTGCATAGAGTGCCCTGGTGCATTAGACAGCCATGAGCTGAGGGTCTGCAGGGCACACAGTGAGTGAAGACAGCACAAGGAGGGAGGGAGGCACAGGAGTTCCTTCATTTTGAGCAGCTGGCTTTGAAAATGTATTCTGCTGTGTCTCCAATACCATCAGTCCTGGCTGTAAATTTACCACCTGTGCCGGGGAACCCCATTTTGAGGCTCCTTTATCCAAGTGCTGCTGCAATATAAATTGACAGCAGGCAGCGCATCCACTCTTCCGTGGCATGGATTATTGCAGCACATCCTGCACGATGTGCACCCAGGGAGAGCAGGAATGTGAAGCTTGAATGACATGAAGATCAGGGTGACAGCAGGGGCACTGAGTGGGGTGGTGATGTGGAAGCAAAGCCCCAAAGTGGGGAAGCAGGATGGGTAGAGGAGTCGATCCTGCTGGGTACGGAAACACACGGAGGAAATCTGAATGCAAAGCAGAGCATGGAAAGGTGCGTGCATCTCAACACAAGGCTCTTCTCCTTCCCAGTGCTCCTGCTCTGACCAAAGATGTGCTCCCGTGCTGACAGAGGCTGCCACAGCTCTGAGAGCTCCTCCTGCCACAGCGGGGGCTCCTCCTGCCATGGCTCTGAGGAGGTCACCTGCCACGAAGTGAGCGCCGTGCAGGACGTGACGCCCGTGGTGGTCCTTCAGCCTCAGGGTCCCGTGGTCACTGTGCCCGCTCAGGGCCCCGTGGCTCCCGTTCCATGCCAGCAGCAACAGCAGCAGATCAAGCAGCCGGTGCAGTGGCCCACGCAGCAGCAGAAGTGAAGGGTCTGTGCTCATCCCTCACCTCTGCAGGGCGCATCCCTAAGCAGGGGCAGCTCCTGCCCCTTCTCTCCAGCACATATCGCCTCTCCTGATGCTGTGACGTGGCATTGGCACATCAGAAATGTGATTTGCCCTCTTGCATTTGTATCCGTTATTTTCCTGCTTCTGTATCCAGTAGCAAAGATGTGATATTAAAATGTAAAGCTCACAAAACGTGCTGGTGTCCTCGTTGTGTGTCCACCATTTACCACCTTTAGCATCATCTCCAAGCCCAGCTTTGTGAATGAAAGCTGCCTTCCACGTTGCAGACTGCTTCCCTCTTCCCATTGCAGCAGTGCATCAAGGCTTCCGTCCCCACCCTTGTGCATTTGCCAGACAAATCCAGATGCCAGGCTGGGCAAAACTGTCTGGGTTGAAGGTTAAAGCCACCCTGTGCAATGCCTGGCCCTGGGGCTCAGAGTCTTGGCACATTTTGAAAGAGCTAAAAAAAAATGCCTTGGATTTGCAATACGGAATTTTCCTTACGTGGCTCCATCTAGGAAGCCTGGAACTCACTGGTGACCATGAACAAGTGGGCATAAGCAGAGGTTCTATTTAATCTTCCTTCTGATCTAAGAATATGGGGTTAAATAGATTATTTCCACAAGCTCACTCTACCTCTGAAAATGCCAACAAGGTCTCGTATTGTCTAGATGAAATATCAGCTGTTGCAAAAAGCCCTTGGGTATAAATCAGGCTGTGCACTCAGCATTGACTCCCATTGTAAACTGCAGACTCATGACTGAGCATCACATTGGCTGAGGGGGAAAAAAAAGGAAAAAAAAACACCTTGAATTTTCTCAGCAGAATCCAGAAAAGGGCTGAACTTTCCTAGAAGGGATAGGAAAACAGGAATTTCAAATGGTGAGCTGTATTTCCCATTGTGCCGTGCTCATCCTCAGGTTCTTCTCCAGCATCCAACAGTGCAGAGGCTGCCAAAATTCATGCCTCCGTGGGCTGAGAGCTGTGCACTGTGTAATGTGCCAGGTATTTAATTAACGAAGGCTTAGCACTGAGCCTTTGAAAGAAACTAGAAGCTTATTATTAGCACTTGTTTTATTATTACTGTTAATTAAAGCGATGAGGGCATCGTTCCTATTGAGGATCGCAGGTGAAGGGGTCAGAGACGTGCAGCACAGAACTGGGGGATGTTGCATGGTGCCACAATCTGCACCTGCCCCATGGCCACCCAGGTGCTGAACCCATCCTGGGAGGATGAAACCAAAGCAGATGGAGGCTCTGAGTCGGGCCTGAGCCCGACTGAAGGCATTTGAGGGAAGGGGAGATAAAATCTCCTATCTTCATGCTTTTAAAGCAGTCCAAGTTCTCACGTACGCGCCCGCTGTGTTGTGACAGTGGATGGAGGAGGAGGTGGGGAGTGGAGACAGCAAATCTCACCTGAGCTGGGGTTCTATTATCTCAGCTCACAGTGCTGAGAAGGGAAGCTGAGAAGGAAAGTGGATTGTGCCAATCCGGCGAGAAACCATGCTCACTTTCCTCCTGTCATCACAACGCCATCACAACTCAGTGCCAAGAGCATTCCCTGGGAATGGCTCAGCCCAGTCAGCAGCAGAGGAGGGGACAAGAAACGGGCCAGGAAAAGCGCAATGAACCTAAAGAAACCACCAGAAATGAAAGAGGCCTGGAGTGCTCCCACAGCACATCTCTTTCTGTCGCTTTTGTCTCTGCTACCCTTTGAGATAAGCAGGTGTAAACCCATACTGAGAGCCTTCCTACAGTGAACTGTGACTTCTTTCAGAGCCTTCCTACAGTAAACTGGGACTTCTTTCAGTCCTGCTTTGTCCTTGTCTATGTGATAGCACCTTTTGAATGACGTTATTTGGTGTGATTTATCAGGGGGAAAATAAGGAGTATTCCACAGAAGGTCTCTCCCACCTGCACTGTTTACAGTAAACAAGGTGCTTGATTTAGACAGAGCCAGATCTGTATGAAGGGAGTAAACAGAGCTGGAGTCTATAAATAAGTCATTATAAACCATCAGTCCAATCACATATCTTTGCCTACAACACAGGTATGGGGGGACAGGTGGGGTCAAACTGCAGGGAATAGGCTGGGAGAGGAGATTTTATGGAGACGTCAGTGTGAGGCACTGCTGGAGAATTGGGGCTTTGCCATCCCCTGCCCACAGCCTTTCGTCTGCTGCTTTTCCTTCCCAACATCTGACTCACCTGCTTTATTTTTACCTCTCTTTAATGTGACAACAGATTTACTCCTGTGAATGACCGCGTATTCCTAAAGGCATCCGCCAACTGAGAGGTAAATAAAACTCTGGAGAGAAGTATTTATAGATCCGTGGTGTACATTGTGATACCACTGCACAGGCACAAATAGGGCGGTCCAAGGGATGGCGGTGATTCAGCGGAGCATCACCCAGAATCAGTTCTGCCTGACGCCTAATCCCGCAATGCCATCCCGGTGCTGACACATTCTTGCCTCTTATGAGACAAGAAATTGTAATTGCTGGGTTATACGGGCATGACCTGCATAGAGAAATGGGAAGGAATCCTGGGGTTCACCCGTGATTCAGGGGATAACCCACTGGGAACGTGCACCTCCAGCACAGCAGGATGGATTGTGTGGTTTTTCTTAAGCTACAGTCCCATCCCTGTGTATTTCCACAGGAGCTGCAGAAATCTTGTGGCTGAGTGCTGGAAGTGGGACAGCAACACCAGAAAGGCTCTGTCCCAGCTAACAGTTCATGGGTCACCTTCAATACCATGAAGCTGAAGATCTTCAGCCTTGCTATGGAGGTGGGAACATGACCCACCTTATTACCACCTCAACTAGTAAATGTTTCCCCAAATTAAAATAAAGGTGTTTCATTTAAAGTGCTGGGAGATAATAGGAATGAATTAAAGAAGGACAAAGGGAACCTGGAATGAAAAGTAATTGCACCTATGGGAAGATGAGCGGGATCTAAGACCAACGGGTGAACCTCAAACCATTGCGCTCTGGGGTTTGGTATCACTGCCGTTAGCACAGTGCTGCACATTTAGGCAACGCCAACACATATAGCAAGAGAAAAAAGAAAAAGAAATATCACAGTTAGGACATTCCATAAAGACAGCTTGAAATTAGAAATAGTAATTAGAAATAAGGAACTTCTTAGGGCTAATTCCAAATGTCTCATTAAAGTTTCCGGTTCCATTGAGCAACTCAGTGAGAATATTCCTGCTCTAAGCGTAATCCCCATGAGCTGCCACTCATAATCAGTTTTCTTTCACATGGACATGCGGTCACGTTTGGCTCTTGTCCCATGTGACATCCCAGCACAGCTTGAAGAAATGATGC
The DNA here is from genome assembly GCF_019238085.1 of Lagopus leucura. Classification (NCBI taxonomy): domain Eukaryota; kingdom Metazoa; phylum Chordata; class Aves; order Galliformes; family Phasianidae; genus Lagopus; species Lagopus leucura. The sequence goes on from NW_024966653.1 coordinate 48,707, forward strand.
TTCTGCATTACGAATGTCGCTTCCGCTGGATGCTCGCAGCCCATGACCTGATCTATTAGGATCTCCAGCACTGGCGTCACTTTGCACGAAATACCTTCCAATCTCTTTCATAGGGAGGCGAAGGAATTAAGGCACTATTAATAACCCATGGGACAATTAGAATGCTAAAAGCACAGTGCATCAAAGGGAAAATGTCGGAAGCTGAATACAGCGGATAGAAATGGGCTGGGATGTGTAATTATGCTGCACTTGCCAAGAGATGTCTCATGTCCCAGATAACCCTGTGGAAGAGTATAAAAGCTCTTTCACCCTGGTTTCCTTCATCTACTCCTCTGCTCCCATACATCTCCATTCCTGTTGCTGAAAGGGTGAGTCTATTTTTCCGTTTCTCCTCTGTTTCTCTATGAAACCATCTGCTTCCATACAAGCTTTGGTAGAATTGGAGCACAGTATCAACTCCTTCACTCTGGACCATGGTCATGGTAGAGACCAAGTTGTTGTAACTCACATAAGCTGTTTTATTAACGAAAATGACAAGGGGAATATAGATTTGCAGGTACAGGAACAAAAAAAAAAAGGAAAAAAAGATAGAGAAGGACTGAGAAAGAACTTCATGAAAAATACGTGCGAAGTTTTTGAAGGCAAAAGCACTGGAGGGTCTAGAGCTGCCTATGGGCTGTGCACATTCGGTGTAATCTTTTCACTAATATCTGTTAAATGTCATGTAAATAATGCAGAAGGGATGGAAATCACCTCCCAGTATCTAAGCAATATTGAAATCTTATTCATGAGGATCAAGAAATTAAGAAAACAGGGAATTCCAGCGCAAATTAGGGAAAGCAGGGGCTACTGTACCAGCATGACGTCTTTCTTTTACTTCCTACAGCTTTGCCAGCACTCCATAAAGATGTGCTCCCGTGGGTCCTCCTGCCACAGCCATGAGACCTCCTGCCACGGCTCCCGCTCCTCCTGCCACGACTCGGAGCCCTCCTGCCATTACACCATCCAGAGGGTCCCCGTGCCCAAGTACACCTACGTGACGCCGTGCTGCCCCCCGGTGCAGACCTTCTGCCCCCCAGTGCAGCGTTACTGCCCCCCGGTGCAGCCCTACTGCCCACCCACCCCCTATTGCCCCCAGTACACCAAGAACATCTGCAAGCTGCCATCATCATTCCCCAAGTATTAGCTGCGCCGGCTGCCTGCTGCTCTTGATGCCCAACGCACGAACCGCCCGATTCCCGTTTGGAAACCTCAAATCCCATTTGGAGTGAATCCTTGAATCCTTCTGCTGTGATTAGAATTTCCTTCAAAATGTAAATTTTATCTGTTTCAATGTATTTAGCAAGAAACATCCCATCTTTGTTCTTCTCCTGAAGGCTGGGAACGGCTTCTCCTGCTAGCACCTGACTTAATGATGTGTCATCCTCCAACCATGTAGATGAGCCAATAAAATTTCATTGCCCCAAACAGAAAAGGTTTGATTTGTTGACTCTTTGACAGCTTTACCTAAGAATTATCTTTACTTTTCAGCGTGTTTTCAGCACGGTTTCTTGCTTTTCTCTGCCCACACATCACCAAATGCCCACATGCCAACGTTTCAAAATGAGTGAGAGCCATTCATCCCAACCACATTCCTGCAGCAGCTGCATGGTTTACATGCAGCACTCAGAGAGCTCTCCTACACCCTGCCTGGCACTGTCTGTCCCTGTTCCCTAACTCAGCAGTGCAGCATGCTTCATTTCTTAATCTGACTCAGAATTACGAAGGGTTTGAGGTGTCTAATAAATGCAAATAGGCACCTAGAGGACTTCTCTAACCCTCCTTCTTTCACTGGACTGCAAATTACTATTTTCAGCAAATGCTGCGCACAGAATTAAACGCCAAACCTCTCTTTGCTTTCACAAGCTAAGTTAATCCTTATCTCCCAGACGCCAGCCCATCTAGCTGAGATGTCTGTTTCAGAACAGGACGGCTCACTTCCTTCTGCCGGTTCCTCCGCATCGGTGTCACAAAGAGCTCGACAATTAATTTCTTCTTTTGCAGCTGATTTCTGGTAGCCGTGCTGGGGTGAAGTGATAGCACCCAATAGGACTGACAGCAGAGTCCTCCCTAAATACACCTCTTCATCAACCTTGCTGAACCATTTCTATATTGCTTACAACTCCTGGGTTGTTCAGAGGGCTGCAGGTGAGCTTCTCCTTATCCAAGGCTAGCTTAATTTTTTTGCTTGAGAAATCAAGAAGTAAAATAAATCTAAGTACAATATGAAGGCATACTGCCCTGGGGTGAAGTTAGCATGATTTAGCATCTCACAAAAGATGGCTATTCTGCCAGATTTTTTCCTTAATTTATCATGAAAGCAAACCTCAAATGATATCTCTGTCAGGGTAACTGATGCCTCATGAGCTCAGTGAGCAACTTTTCAGACCCTCCTGTTCTACCTGCAGGAGCACTGATCCAAGGATTTTTCCCTGAGGGTCCTGCAGCTCCCACCTGGATAATAATTGCAGTATAGGAATGAATACACATTTTATTGCCTTAAAGTCAAGTTGCAGAGCTCTGTAAGAGAAAAGGTGCAACACTGCAGTGAATAAAAACTACTGAACTGTTCAAGTAAATCAGGAGCCCAATGTGATTTGGGATCTGAAAATAGGATGCGAGTTGGCTAATAGTTGGCTTAATGGCTCGGATCTGATATCCTCGCCTGCTAGGGGGATGTAAGTAGAACAGCATGATGGCACAAGGGAATGACAGCAAATCGCTGGTGAACTCATGAGTGGAATGAAAAAACCGGAATTGGGAACATCCTTCTAACGTCATCTCCAGTGTTTAGGCATCAGGCGCGCTTGGGCCGGTCAGCAGGACTTCCCTCTGAGGATGGTCCATGTGAGTTGCAGCTGTTAATTAATGTCCCTCGTGTCACGACAGATGTATCAGCAAAAATGTGTGCCACACCGACCAAGGGGCAGCGGGCAGGGTAGGAGTCAACGCTTTGAACTGCTTGTTGATGCAACGCTGGTTGCCCAATGACAAATCACTCTTTAACTCTTGGGTTAGGTTCGTTCATAACGTATAAATATTTAACTGCCTACAAAATCCTCTTATGAAGCAGGTTAGGAAATCCACTGCCTATTAACTTGTTAAGGGAAAAATAATAATTGGTTTTCCTGACCGTGTCAAATTGGAAATGCTAAAAAAAAAAAAAAAAAACAGACACAAGATAAGTATGAACATGGTTGATTGTCAGCATTGCCAAAGGATGCATAATCTCTTGGACAAGCCCATTGGGAGCATATAAAAGTTCATATCCACTGCTGTTCCTTCATTCAGCTTCACTTCTCAGCGCTCTTCCCTCGTCCTGCAAAGGGTAAGTTGGGTTATATTGAATTGTCTAACACTTGGAATCAGAAATCACACTGGATTTTGGCTGACTGGTTCTGTGTTCAGACCTTGCCTTTCTTGTTTGTAGTCTGTGACTGGGTACCTTTGGGACCTAGCATGGAATTAATTCCCAAACTCCTTGGAAATGGAGGGAGAAACACAACAACTAAATCACTGCTGAGTGCCAGTTGTAAATTTCAATCTTCAAATCAGCAGTATCTGGCTAGGAAAATTTCCTCCAGAGTGGGACCACTGTCGAGTATCCCCAGAAGGACACAGCATTATCCATGTCGGAGTTAGGATCTCCTACATGTTACAGAGAAGAGGAGAATGAACTTCCCTAGAATAACCCACAAAAAAACACAAGGAAGAATGCAGCAATTTAGAGGGGATCTGCTGTCCCAGCATGACATCTCTCTCTTCTTCTTCCTACAGCTTTGCCAACACTCCATAAAGATGTGCTCCCGCGGGTCCTCCTGCCACAGCCACGAGACCTCCTGCCACGGCTCCCGCTC
>NW_024966653.1:52612-57061 GCF_019238085.1 Lagopus leucura
TGCCCTCCAGTGAAGCGCTATTGCCCCCCGGTGCAGCCCTGCTGCCCCCCAGTGAAGACCTACTGCCCACCCATCCCTTACTGCCCTCAGTACACCAAGAACATCTGCAAGCTGCCTCCACCATGCCCCAAGTTCTAACAGCAGGATCCGGCCATGCACCTGGCTCTGCGACCCATGGACACCTTCCTGCTCAACACACTGACCTCATCCCCAGCGTTCATTGCTTATCAGCCACACTGCTTCTCCATAAGGAAATGCTTTCAAAGCAGGTGGAGGGCCATGCAATATCGGGGTGCAGCACCTCTGGTTCATCATCTGTTTGAGCTCTTTCCACCAGTGCAACGCACGGTGTTTGCTGCCAGTAGTTTCCTTCTTGCTTTGCTGCTCCCATCTTCAGCCAAGAAATAAAAGCTGGATTTCAACCATTCTGGAGGTGTTTAGTCACTATTCTGTCCTATTAAATTTGTGGGTTTTGAGCTGTGTTTTAATCACTGGTGGACTCAGCCATAGCGTAAGGGGCACCAATGAGGGGTGGAAGTTGGGGAAATGCTCACAGCACTGCACAGAGGGGCTGCAAGAACTGCACTGGGTCAATTCTGGGTAAAAACTGAGTGTTTGCATTAAAAAGATGCAGTGAGGGTGTAAGAGTTACAGCCAGGGGCTTTCCCTGCCCAGTCACATTTGCTCTCCACATGGGATCTTTAAAAGGTGCTGCTATATTTGGAAACAAAACAAAGAAAATCCTGCAGGGACATTAACAGCACCTTGGAACACCCTCAATTAAATGTTTTCTACAGTGTAAAATGAGCAAAGGTTTCCCAAGCATGATTCATCCATCCTGGGGCAAGCAAAGCTGGGTGAGCTGCACGCTAAAATCCCCAGTAAATAACCAGTTGGTGCAGAAGTAATTGGAAATAGTTCTCTGTAAGTTAGAGAAATTTGTCATTATGGAGGAACAGCCTATTTAAAAGGAAAAGCTGCCAATTGAAGACAGAGGGCAATTAATTACAGAGCTGAATCCTTCTTGTTACCATTACTAAGAGGTGGCTCACTTTCAACTGGTGGGAAATGCATCAAAAACTCCTTCCCTTCTGCATTCCTCACTTCTCCCAAATCAGGTGTCAGGACATCAATAATTGGGATGGCTCCAATAAGGTGTTGGGTCAATAACTGGGATGGCTCCAATAAGGTGTTGGGTCAATAACTGGGATGGCTCCAATTGGGTGTTGGCTTTTATTGCTCACGAGTGGTTTTGTCTTCAGGCACACGCATTCACTTTCCTTTCATGCCCCAGGCTTTCAACTTTCTATTTCATGATTAATCACAGCCCTTTTTGCTTCCTCCTCTAGTCCCACAAAGGACTCACAGCTCTAACTGGGTTACGTTTTCCTCTGTGCTTAAGCCTGAAGTTTTGTTAACTTTAGGATGAGAAGTTGCAGACATAACAGGAAACAAGAATGAAAGTTTTGTCAGCTTCATCACCTGCAAAGATCAAGCACTGGGTGGATGTTTTGCATCAATATAACAAATAAAAATGATAATGAAAATCCAAGACCATAAGAATTTGCAAAGGGAAGAAGTTCTCCATGCCTAATGCTTTAGATAGCTTAGAGAAACAGTTCTGCTCCACTGCATCCAACAGCTTAATAGCAGATTTCCACAACCAGGATGAACTATTAGCAAAGCCCTGAAGGTTTAATGAGGGGGAATTTACATTAGTTGTTACATGGCAATGATTGCTTCACCGCATTCATAATTCACAAACAAAATAAACATCACTGCCTTACTCCGAGCATCTTATGTAGGTCTCTGTGTTTGTTCACTAAGCCTAAAAGGTAATGGGGATTATTATTATTATTATTATTATTTTGCTTCCAGTTTGTAGTGAGGGATTGGGGAATTGTTTTCTGGTCCTCAGGCTCTCTGACCATTCCTCACGGATGGTTTCAGACACAGCTGGTGTGCTCAGCCAGCTCCAGCAGCAGTGCTGCTTTCCCAACCTACCAGCACAGAGGATGAAGCAGTGCATCACATCCATACAAAGCCCCACAGGAATCTGCCTCTCTTTCATCAACATCTGTCCTATCACACTGCTCACTCTCTCCCCATCCGCAATGTTGCAGGGCACCCTCCTGCTTCCCTGAAGCTCACCAGTCCTCTCCTGGCCATCCCCTGGGTTGCCCTCCCTTTCTTATCAGCTGGTGCCCATCTATATTGCTGAATTGGGCTCTAATGACATGCAGTGACCTGGTGCATCTGGGTTGTTAGCATGAAGCTAAACAAATTCCGTGGGAGGAAAAGCTCATGTTTTAGCAGATGGGAAGCTGAACTTGGGAAAAGCTTGCTTGGAGAAAGGGAACTTGGTGGTCCCTTTTATGATGGAAGGCCATGAGCCAAGCCTAGCAGCAGCACCCCAACAGAAATGGAGTAGGAACGCGTGCTCGATGCCATCAGAAGTAAAATGTCAGTCATGACTTCTCCTGTCCTCAGCATCTGTGATTCTGGGTTTTGCTGTGTTCCAGGAAGCTTAGGAACGCAGAAGGCCTGGATCTTCTCCCATTTACCTCAGCAGAAATCTTCAGTGAAGATGCAGGAGAAGGTGGCCTGGGGTCCTTGGGTGCTCCCACTCACACAGACCCTCATGGCATGAGCAGAGTTTGCCCCAGGGTGACCTCAGCACATAGCATTTATCATCCAGTCACGGCCCCGGCCCCGTGCCTTCCCCCTGACCGGAGACAAATTGTTAGGCAGACATCAGTTTGGAAACGTCACAATGCTCCACGCATTATGTGAGGCCTTCAGGCCATCGTGCAAAATAAATATTAACACCATTAATGAATGATTGCAATATGATCATTAGCACTGGCGCTAATGGCTGCCAATGGGTGACGGAGAACCGAGCGTGGAGATGTTCTAAGAATACCTTCCGTAGGTGGATCTTCCATTACTCGAGGGCATATGGGAACTTGAAAACGGAATAGGAATTTTGCAGATCAAGTCATGTTAAGCATATGGTAAGTATGTAAGATTTCCAGACAACTTTTGTGTCTTGTTTTCATGTGAAAAAAGGAGTTGGAAAAATAAGGATTCTGATTTGACCCGAAATCAATTCCACATGATTCCTTGATGAATTTGCGTGGTTCTTTCATCTAAAATTTCTGGTATTGGTGACACCGAGGGCATGCATTTTCCCTTATCTTGATTGAGGGATGAGATGTCAAGAGCTTTCTGCTCCACATTTGCTCTTCCGATGAACAGAAGCCCCAGAGAACATCATCAGGCTTTACTATTTCTGCCTTCATTAACAAAACGTGGGGCCATGGAATTACATTTGGTGGAACTCCATGTAAAGGAATAAAAATCATACGAAGGAGTGACTGACACCCAAAAGGCCCCTGCACATCTCTGGAATCCAGCTCTCCTCAATCCGAATTATGATTTGTGTGTTAATTTGCCACTCACTGCCCATCCAGCATCTCAGTGCCACAGCACTACCAGATGCAAAATGAGCAGAAGCGTGCTTGTTAAGTAGTTCAAGGGCACCACACATTAACTTGACATTAAAAAATTGTAAAAAATTCACAGAATAAATTGATAATAGCACAAAATTGAGGGGTTGGTCAAAAATAATGAGGTGAAGACCAAACAGATGCGGGCACATTCAACAAATAAGTATAGGCTTAGTGGGTAAATCACAAATTGCTGTGGGGTATCTCATTTCCGTCAGGGCCATTTTCAGCTAAATAAAAGGGCTCCCCACCCCTTTGCTCCTCATTCAACTCAACCCCTCAGTTAGCAAGGTAAGTGTTACCCAGGGTTGGCTGCTAACAACGGTTCTCATTTGGCTTTGGTCAAGCAATGAATGGAAATGCTCTTTGATCTACAACTCTGAGGCAGCAACTTTCCCATCCTGTTGGTCTACTGCGTGCTGCAAAAGACTGTTGGTTTGCAGAGCTGAAGCCTTGGGAGTGGAAAAGAATACTTTTTGGGATGGGAATTCTGCAAGTGATGTGCATCAGTCAGTACAGGGAAGCTCAAAAGATGCAGAAATATTGGTGGGGTAGTGCCAGGTGGCTCAGTGTAAGCCTCAGTTTTGTGCAGCTCAATACAAATAAATAGGAAGTGAAGTGTGATATGGCTGTCACCCGTGGGGCTAGACAGCAGCATCGGCATGTCAAAATAAAACACATCTCTGAACTTGAAAAGATGGATTGTATCTTAATGTGCGTTGTGTTTCAGATCCAGCTTGGACTACAAGACCAAAACAAACACCATGAGCGTGTGCTGCTCCAGTGGATGCTGCTCTGTTGTGAAGAGCAAGACGGTGTGCTGCAGCCCCTGCCAGAAGACAGTCTGCTGTGATCCGTGTCAGAAGAGAGTCTGCTGTGATCCGTGTCAGAAGACTGTCTGCGTTGAGAAGACAGTCTGCTGTGACCCATGTCAGAAGCC